>NW_006408836.1:34230-40301 GCF_000296735.1 Chrysochloris asiatica
TTAAGTGCTGTCAAGTTGGTCCTGACTCATAGTGACTCTGTATAGGGTTTCCTAGGAACAGCTGGTGAGTTTGAACCACTGACCTTGCAGTTCAAACTGACCTTGTGATCCAATGCTTTATCCCACAGCACCATACCAGGACTCCATATATATGTATATATGCAAAAATACATATAAAACTTAGACATATCCACTCTCAAACCTCTATTGCAATGTTTATTTAACAATAAATCAATCACTATTTAATTGCTTCTTGTTCAATATTTTATTTATTTGTAATTATTAATTTTTATGGAGAAAAATTAAAAGTCCAGGCATAAGACCAAAATACATAAATGTACACCAGAAATTTTAGAAGTGCCTCAAGCATTGTGTACCTGCCAATAATATGTCTGCAGATATGCAGTATTGACAGTAAAGTACGAACCTGGCTCCTTTCCATTTCACTTTCTTCTGCCACTTCTGTTTGAACTAGAAATATAATCTTCATGAATATGTATAACCATGTTGACAACTGCCATGATATTCTGTGTGTAGTATTTAAATATCCCATTGAAGAAGTCCATAAAAGAGGAATAAGTTCAGCATGAGAAAGGAGCAAACGATATTTGGCACTCACTTCGCATACTAGACTATCTAATCACTAGGTGATTAGCACTATGTATAACCCAGCTTTCCCTTTTTGCTCTTTTGCATGTGCTCAGTGTCTAGGAAAATAAATATCAACAACTGAAATGGATATGATTGGCAATTTTGCCAGTTAAGGTCATGTCACATTCTAGGTAAACCTATTATTATACATTTTCTCTAAGACTTAAATCTCTCTCTCTCTCTTTATATATGTATATAAAGAAACATAAAAGTGAAACATGAATGATGAGCTAAAAGTCAGTTAATATTGGTTGATAAAGATATCAAACAATAACACAGCTATTAAGAATAATTAGAACCATAATGCATCCTAAAGGGACAGCACATATGGTTTAGATAAGGACAGAGCTGCCATTTTCCAGAAATGCAAACTCATAGAGCAAATTAAAGGAGACCTAGGATGTCAAATTTGAGATAAAATTAGTCCAATCCAATAGTTACAACCTAGTAAAGCCATTTTTCTACAGTGTTAAAATCTATTGTGACATTTACCATCCCATCAGGAAAGATGTTTTGAAGTACAAAATAGGCAATTTGTGAAAATCAAAGCAGACTATGCAATTAAGTAATGTTTTAATGTACTTTGTTCTACCTTTATGCTTTCTTTTTAAATGAGGAAAAATTATGCCAAGGTATATGCTGGCCAAAGATTCTAATCTCTGGAGTAAACTACTCATTGATGTGATTCCTTCATCTTACATGTTAAGTAGAATTCTAAGCTGAGCCTGACCTTTTTGGTGTACACATCCTGTATGAGCCCTGCAATTGGAAATGTGATTGATTTTACTCTTGTGATTGTATCATGCTAATGGAATCCTGGACTTCTGATGTGGCACTATAGGATCAGCTCTGGAAGGCAAACCACAAAGTTGGTAATTCAAATTCACCAGCTTCTCCTTGAAAACTTTATATATGGTCGCTATGAGTCAGAACCAACTTGATATCACTAAAAACAAAACAAAAATGGAATCCTGTTCTAGGATAAGCATTGGACTTCTAACAGCATGGTTGGCAGTATAAACCACCAGTCAACACTCAGAAACCCTGTACAGACAGGTTCGTTATGAGTCTGAACCAATTTGACAGCATTTAAAAATAACAACAATGACAAACTGACTTTAAGATAGGGAGATAATCTGGTCTGGTTTAGTATAACCACATGAGCCCTTTAGCGGCAGAGTGTTCTGCTGGTGATGGAACAAGTCAAAGAATTGAAGCCTTAGAAGGCCTCAACATGCTATTAACTGGGTGAAGATGGAGCAAATTATATGATAAGTAATGCAAGAAACCTCTGGGAGCTGAGAGCACCCTGCACGGGCAACCAGTAATGAAACAGAATCTCAACTCTACAACTGAAAGGAACCAAATTTTGCCTGTAATAAAATGGAGTTTGGAAACAGAGTTTACTGCACAGCCTCCAGGTGAGAACTCAGTACAAATTATACCTTGATTTCAGTCTTGGAAGCCCTAAGAAGAGAACCCAGCTAAACCATGCTCATACTTCTAGTCTACAAAACTGTGAGCAAACAAATAGGTGTTTTATGTCAGAGGGTTGTATTCTTTCACCAGACGTATTCAACCTATATGCTGAGCAAATAATCTGAGAAGCATGATTATATGAAGAAAAACATGGTATCAGGATTGCAGATAATTAGATAAATTATTTTATATCAAGTTCCCACCTTAAAAAGTTAAAGAGGAACAATTTAAACAAATTTAAATTCAACTATATATATATATATATAATATGCAGATGATACAACCTTGCTTGCTGAAAGTGAAGAGTACTTAAAACATTTACTGATGAAGATCAGTAAATGTATGGATTACATCTCAATGTAAAGAAAACAAATATCCTCAACACTGGACCAATAAACAACATTCTTCTCAACGGAGAAAAGATTGAAGTAGTCAAGGACATCATTCTTCTTGGATCAGCTATTGACACTCACAGAAGCAGCAGTCAAGAAATCAAACAATGTATTGCATTAGGCAAATCTGCTGCACAAGACCTTTCTAAAGTGTTGAAGAGCAAAGATGTCAGATTGAAGGCTAAGGTGTGCCTGACCCAAGCCATAGTATTTTCAGTAACCTCATATGCATGCGAATGCTGGACAGTGAATAAGGAAGACCATAGAAGAATTGATGCTTTTGAGTTATGGTGTTGGAGGAGAATATTGAAACTGCTATGGGCTGCCAAAAGAACCAACAGATCTGTGTTGGAAGAAGTGTAACCAGAGTGCTCCTTGGAGGCCAGGATGGCCAAACTTCCATCTCTCATACTTCAGACATACTGTCAGGAGGGACCAGTCTCTACAGAATGATATCATGTTTGGTAGAGTGGAGGGTCAGAGAAAAAGAGGAAGAGCGATGGATTGACAAAGGCAGCATCAATGGGCTTAAGTGTGGCAACGATAGTGAGGTTGGCCCAGGATCGGGCAGTGTTTCCTTCTGCTGTGCATAGGTGCACTATGAGTTGGTACCGACTTGATGACACCTAACAACAACAAGCTTGCAGTAATTTACTACACTACAATATAACACAGATACACTTCCTGAGGAGTTCTGTTATGATCTGGGGAATTTCTTCTAATGAAGTGACGTGGGATAATTTGTGTTATAGAACAGCAACAATCAACTTCTTTCAATGGATTCATTTTCTCTTGCAGTAAAAATCCAAGGTTTTTTGTTTTATTTTGTTTCTTTTTTTTTGAGAGGCAGTAAAGATTTAGGAGACCACAAATAGAAGGGAGTAAAGTAAGACAAAAGGCCCTTTAGATTGCCTACAAACTATAGGTCTTAAACTAATAATGTAAAAGATGTATCTTGAGGCTGACATGTTGCCTACTTGGTTCTGAAGGGGTAGGAAAAGTGATTACACAGGTATTTGGTGTGAATGTACATTTTATTAGAGTGGCTCCTACTCTAACATTACCTTTCTATGTCAGGACACATAATTAAAAGTATTTGAGAGTAAAATCAGTTTTGAATGTCCCATACTAAATTAATAAAGTTCCTAGGCACTGTTAGAGGATGATCTTTTTAAAAATGCATACAGAAAAAAAAATAATGTATTATAAAACCTCCAAGACTATGAGTTGGAACCAACTCAAGAACATTTAACAACAAAAAACTGCATGACTTCCTAAAATCAATTTTTATTTATTTTTAAAGACTAAAAATGTTTGTCAATAATACCCAGATCCCAATAACAAAAACATATTCGTTTTCTAAGTTCTCAAAAATATTTTTTCAGTTCAGATGGCTTTCCAAAGCTTCACCTCAGCTGATCCTTTTCCTTTGTATTCTTGTTGTATTTAACCAGGAAAAGCTGAGTATCCAGGTAGCTCAGTGGTTGGTGAGCTGGTTGCCCTTAGATTACCATCACTGGTGATGTTTCTGAAGACTGGATAGAAAGGCACGTGTCTTGATCAAGCCATCAGTAAGAGAAGCTCCCATGAGGCCTCATTACCTGATAACTCACCATGTTTAGGATCTAGTCCTCTGCCTTCCCATCTAAGGAAGCAGATTTGTACGGTACCCTGAAGTTGAGTTATTGTTTAACAATAAATTTACATTAAATAGTTCAAGGAGACATATTATTTAACAACAAATTTATATTAAAAAGTCCAAGGAGACATATGTGTATCTCTAAAGACAGAGGAGAGCTACCATAAAATTGTAAAAAACAAAACCAAACACCTCACCTTAACTCAAAGGGTTTATTTAATCGCTGTGAGCATGTCTAAATGTGAATGTAATAATAATCAGAAAATGACTATATAAATATGAACTTAGAGGCAAAAAGATAAATCTATGAAACAATGGCAAATAGTATCAAACAAAGAGTAGTGTTATGCTTAAAACTCTTGCACTCAAAACAAATTTTGAGTTTAAATCCTGACTCTTTCACTAATGAGTTTTATGGCCATGATTAAGTTATTGTAGCTATATACCTCCATTTCATAATATAGAAAATGTGAATAATAAAAATACTAGATACTAGTCTTAGAGTGGAGAGTGAAGTGTCCAACTGATAGGAAGTGAGGGGAGATGCACAAGAACACCCATACTTGCAGATAGTACCCACTTGACCTGGCTCCAATAGCCAGATGATCAGATCTCAACTAGAAGAAAGAAGAGGAAACAAAGAGTAATCTGCTACAATTTGATGAAATTGACCTATACTTATAGATGTAGTAGCCCAAAAGAGGGAACAAATCTTTACAGTGAGGATCATTCCCACCATCTTGGTGTGCAAGGTTGACAGAGATGGGCAACTTAGACATTGGCTACCCAAAATAGGTGGGCTACAAATGCAAAAAATTACTGGCTTAGAAGCTTTCAAGACAGCCTAGTTCCAGAGGGTGCCAGGGAAGATAGCATTTCCACTGAGTGATTTCCAATCTGTTTGGACAGGGCTGATGAAAGGAGATGGGGATAAGACTCTTGTTGTACCATAGTGAGTAATTGCTATCAGGACTGACTATAAGGATTGGAAATATAAAGGTAGATGTTTTGTAGCAAGGAGGGGAGTGGTTGATTTTGCAGTCCAAGAGCGGAGGTCTGACTCTGTGTATTCTTTCCATCTTCTCTTTATGCTTTCTGCATCATTCACTAATTTGCCTAGAGAATCTTTCAATAACGAAAGTCAAGGCTTAAATTTTTTCTTCAGTTCCCCCAGCTTGAGAAATGGTGAGTGTGTTCTTCCTTTTTGGCTTTCTGATTCCAGATCTTTGAACATTTTATTATAATATTTGGCTTTATCTTCCCCAGCTGATCTTTGAAATTTTCTGTTCAGTTCCTGGACCTCCTCTCCTCATTTCTTCCATTTGCTTTAGCATCTCTATGCTGGAAAGCAAGTTTCAGAGTCTCTTCTAACATCCATTTTGACCTTTTCCTTTTTTCTTGTCTTATTAATAATGACTTTGTGCTTTCTTCACATATGATGTTCTTGATGTCATCCCACAACTCTTCTGGTCTTCAGTTTTTAGTGTTTAATGTATCAAATCTGTTCTTCAAGTGATCTCTAAATTCAGGTGGGATAGATTTGAGGTCATATTTTGTCTCTCGTGAACTTTTCATTTTCTTCAGCTTCAGTTTGAATTTGGATATGAGTAATTGATGGTTTGTTCCACAGTCTGCCCTTGGCCTTGTTTTGACTGGTGATATGGAGCTTTTCCATCTTCTCTTTCCACAGATGTAGTCAATTTGATATCTATGTATTCCATCTGGCGAGGTCCATGTGTATAGTCGTCTGTTATGCTGTCTAAAGAAGGTATTTGAAATAAACAAATCATTGGTTTTTCAGAATTCTATCATGCATTCTCTAGCATCATTTCTATCACCAAGGCCATATTTTCCAACTACTGATCCTTCCTCTTTGCTCCCAACCTTTGCATTCCAATCACCAGTAATGA
>NW_006408836.1:50771-57279 GCF_000296735.1 Chrysochloris asiatica
GGCATCATTGATGGACTCGGGGGTGGCAGCGGTGGTGAGATTGGCCCAGGATCGAGCATTGTTTCATTCTGCTGTGCATGGGGTCGCTATGAGTCAGTTCCGACTCGATGGCACCTGACAACAACAACAGTCTGTTTCCACATATGTTGATTTGATTCCTGTGTATTCCATTTGTTCATTTCAGGTGTATAGTCACTGTTCATGTTGTTGAAAAAAGATGTGTGCAATGAATAAATCACTGGTCTTGAAAAATTCTATCATGTCATCTCCAGTATTATTTCTATCACCAAGGCCATATTTTCACTAGAAAGCCTTCCTTTGCATTTCCAACTTTCACATTCCAATCACCAGGAATTATCAATGCACCTTGATTACATATTTGATCAATTTCAGACTGAAGAAGTTGATAAAATTTTTCAGTTTTAACATCTGCTGAAACCTGTCCACCATGTATGGCCCTAATGGTATTTGAATCACCAGTGGCTTAGTTTCCAGTATCATAGCAACACATAAGCCACCATATTATAACACACTATCCAACAAGTATGACCTGATAGATAGTAAGCTCCCTTTCTGCCCCCTCAGAAAGCATGCCCTGGGTCAATTTTTACTCATAGCAAACCTACAGGACAAAATAAAACTGCCAAATAGGGTTTCTAAGGCTATAGCTTTTACAGAAGGAGGCTACAATATAATTCTTCCATAGAGCTGTTGATGGGTTTAAATCAGATAATATCTATGGTACTTAGGCAATGATTCCTTATTGGGAAAAAAATTCACTGACATTAGCCTGTTCTAACTCTTAACAACCTTATGTAGCATATGTTGTTGTTATTGTCAGGTGCCATCGAGTCGGAACCGACTCATAGCGACCCTATGCACAGCAGAACGAAACAATGTCCGATCCTGGGCCAACCTCACTACCGCCACCGCACTTGACGCCATCAATGATGTCACCTGGCTGATCCATCTCGTTGGGGGTCTTCCTCTTTTTCTCTGAACCTCCATCTTACCCAGCATGACATCCTTCTCTAGCGACTGTTCCCTCCTGACAATATGTCCAAAGTATGAGAGACGGAGCCTAGCCATCCTAGCCTCCAAGGAGCACTATGGTTGCACTTCTTCCAAAACAGATCTATTGGTTCTTTTGGCAGTCCATGGCACTTTCAGTATTCTCCTCCAACACCACAACTCAAAGGCATATATAGTATACGTTTATATACGTTTATGGGAACAGACAACGTAATTTTTTTCCTTCAGATTAGCTGGTAGGTTTGAATAGCTAACTTAGCAGTTTGCAGTCCAATACTTAATCCACAGTACCACACAGGATCCCTTGACAGATATTAAATTTTATATAAATATTACTAACAGACTACATAGACTGAGTAAGCTTATATTCCTCCTGGCCAATGTTTCAATAAACATCATTTGTCTACTTCAAACTGGTACAGATATTTTTCGCTTTAATGTGGAACTACAATTTGAGGAAGTACATTTGATAATAAAGTAATAATAATAGCTAATGTGTATTGGGCATTCACCATGGGCTTTTACACTATTCCATGCACTGTTCTTTATAAAAGGTACAAATAGTTACAGAAAGGTAGACTCTAGTATCATCTTTGTTTTAAGATGAAGTCATGGAAATACAAAAAGGCCTAGTAATTTATATAAAATCACACAGCTAACAAGAGACCAAGTTAAAACTCAGTTTAATCCCCCTGCTAATAAAACTGTACTCTATAAAGCTAGAGCTTCCTCACCAGCTGGGAACTTATTAAAAATGCAGATATGTAGACCCCATTGCAGATTCACTGCATCTGGATCTTTATTTTCATGAAAATCCCAGGTGAGTTGCATGCATACTAAAGTTTGCAAAAAACTTCATGTCTCTGTCATGCTGCCTCTCTAGGTATTAACTTACTCAAATTTTACAACAAAATGATGACGTGATATCTGTTAGATATACCCAGATTGAATGTGGGAAAAATGAGGCTGAGAAGTAAATTACTCCAGGTTTTATGGTTAGTAAAGTGACAGCACAGTGATTCACACTCAGTCAGACACCACAGTTCTTGCTCTGTCTGAATTCATGTTTCATTATCTTAGTGAAATCATCCAGTTATTGGTTGTAGCAAATAACTGATTGCAAAATGATGCTTGCTCCTTTGTTTGTTTTACTTTGGGAATATGAACAGCGCCTGAAGGCAGGTCCTTGATAACTGCCCCTATATATTTGGATGATGTTCAGAGACTCTTCAGATAGAAAAATGACCCAAGATCAGAGGAGAAGGCCCACACCTATGCAATTAATCATCTTAAGTTTCAAGTTTCTAAACCAGAATGTACTAAAAAAACAATTACTCCTTTTTTGGCTGCGGCAGAGTCGAGTCAGATAGGACAGACTCCAAGGGGAAGGGATTGAAAACCCAGAGAAGTTGCTTGCACTGAACAGCACCAGAGCTTTGGATCTAGCATAAGGTGCAGGGCATCAGTTTCATTCAATCGCCAGTAGAAAAGTCACGGTATAAAGGAAAATACGGAGATTTAGAAATCGGTCAAGACACGGGACTCCCTCTGTAGCCATCTTGCCAGGGCAGAGGTCAGAGGGTGGGGCTACAACCAGACCTGCACAGTGAACCAGCACTAAAAGCAATGCAGTGACATTTGCAAAAGGAGGTGTGGGGGGGAATTTTTCCTCCTCTACCATGTTGTGCCTTGTTTGCCCAGCCTGGATACCTTCAAGCAGGAGGGTGTGCACCCCTAACAAAAGTCCAGCATTGAGACCACAGCTTTACCACTGCAGAGAGAAAAAGAGCACCATCGGTTCAAAGGTGTTTACTTTGGCTGCTGCTTCTGACTTCTGCCTCTGGATCGCAGCCCTAAGTCAAAATGTGCAGGACCCTATACTCCTGCCTATCCAGCAAGAAAAAAAAGCAGGTTTGGCCTACACATACAAACCATATTAACAATCTGGAAAATCCCAACATAAAAATATGCAACTATTTCAAGAATTACACTGTGCACACACAGATACCTGACTGACCTTCATAGACAAAAATAGCAGACAATATTTCTCCCATTAACTTCTCAATATCTATCTGTGCACCTCTATGGTAGTGACTACAGGAGGGGCTTGAGCAAGTCAACACTCCCAACCACTACTGAAAGTTTCTACAGTGCACATACAATGCCTGTGTAGCAAGGCACCTGGACAGTAAGCACAGTTATATTTTTGTTTCAAAGTGATGGTTTTTGTCTCTGTTTTTTTATTGCTCCTGTTTTTGGTCTTTTAATTACAAATATTTTGTGGAGGTGGGAGTTTTTTTTCTCCCTACATTACCCAAGAAGAGTCAGCAATCATGGCCATATAGCCAAGCTACAAGCATACCCCATAATATACCACCATTGACATAAAAGCCAATAACAGCTGCTAAGCATTATATGAGAAAAGGGAAGCCAATCTCCTTATGATAACCACCAGGAGAAACCCTGTAAGCTTAATAACACAGAAAAACAAAACAAAACAAAAAACCCATCCTTTTAAGCATTTAAAAACCCACATAACCACTGGAAATGTCAAACAAAACATGACAAAAGATATCAAAACATGACCAAAACAAACAAACAAACAAACAAATGTTACTGGGACAAATGAGTTGGAGACACACAAGAGCTCCCCAAAGAGGAAGAGCAGGTTTTGAATTTGCCTGAGAAGAAATTCAGAAGAATGGTACAAAAACAAATTCAAATGTTCCGAAAAGGGGTGGAGGAAAACAAGGAAGAAGTCAGGAAAGTATTACAAGAGCAATCAAACAAGATTGATACAAAATTAGAAACAATTCAAAACCTTCAAAAAGTGGTTCAGATGATCAATAATAAAATATCAGAAATGGACAATACACTGAAAGGGGAAAGGAGCAGAATAGAAGAGATAGAAGCAAGAACTAGCAAGTTGGAAGACAAATCTCTCAATATGGTTAAGATAGATGAGCAAGCTGAAAAAATGATAAAAAGATCTGAAGAGATTTTAAGATTCATGCTGGATAACATGAAGAGGAACAACTTAAGAATTATTGGTATTCCAGAACAGGAAGAATCAGAAAAGTCCACAGAAGAGATAGTTGAAGAGCTTCTAAAAGAAAATTTCCCGAACATATTGAAAGATGAGAAGATAAATATTCAAGAAGCCGAATGTACCCCAGGAAGGATAGACCCCAAAAGGAAATCACCAAGACATATAAGAATCAAGATCTCCAAGATAAAAAACAAGGAAAGAATCCTGAAAGTGGCCAGAGAGAAGAGAATTGTCACTTACAAAGGCAAGGAAATCAGATTAAGCTCTGACTTCTCAGGCCAAACCATGTAGGCAAGAAATGGGGAGTCATATGCAAAACCCTAAAAGAAAAAAGTTGCCAACCAAGAATCATCTATGCAGCAGAACTATAAATCAAATACTATGGTGCAATCAAAACTTTCCAGGATAAACAGAATCTAAGAGATTTTTTTAAAAGCCATTCCAACACTTCAATACATCCTAAAGGGAGTTGTTTGGACTGAAAACCAACAAGAAGAGACAACAACCAGAGATTGACAAACATGGCAACTGCACCAGGAACTCAATCGACAGCAGAGTCCAGAAGAGAACAAAATTACAACAAAGAATTAAAAGGAGTTGGGAGGTCAACTGAAGATCAAAGCAATAGCAATGTCAAAAAAGGGAAAAATGTAGGAACAGAGATCCAGGTGGTGAGGATGTCAGGTAGACTCCCAGATATAATAGACTGTCTTAAATTGAGGGAAAAGTTGATAGACTAAAAGGTAACCCCAAAAGAAAGTTACTACTTCACAACTTACCATGAAAATGAACTTCCAAGCAGAACAAGCAAACATGAAAACTAAGAAGAAACCCACAAGAAATAGCACAAAAAACACAAACTCAGCACTGGAAGGCATGCAGAACAAAGGAAAGAACAGTACTACCAAAAAATTGACATAATGGCAGTAATTAATTCATACCTATCAAAAATTACATTGGATGTCAATGGATTAAATGCACCAATGAAGAGACAGAGAGTGGCAGAATGGATATAAACAAGACCCTTAAATATGATGCCTACAACAGACAATAGGTACACCTAACACACAAAGACAAAAACAGACTAAAAGTTAAAGGATGGGAAAAAAATATACCAAGCTTACTGTAACAATAAACAAGCAGGAGTGTCAATACTAATCACTGATAAATAAGCTTTAAGACAAAAACCAGCATAAGAGATAAAGAATGACACTATCTCATAATGAAAGTGTCATTTGAGCAAGACGACATAACCATAATAAATATCTATGCTCCCAATGAAAGAGCACCAAAATATATGAAGCAATCCTTACTAGAATTGAAGAAAGAAACAGATAAATCTATAATAATAGTGGGATATTTAATACGCCACTTTCGAAAAGAGACAGAACAACCAGAAAGAAACTCAAAAAAGTCACAGGGGAACTAAACAGCACAATCAACCAACTTGACCTCATAGATGTGTATAGAGCATTCAACCCAACAACAGCACAACATACATTCTTCTCCAGTGCACATGGAACATTATCAAGAATAGGTCATGTGTTAGGTCACAAAACAAGCCTCCAGAAATGTACAAACATCAAAATACTAAAAAGCATCTTTTCAGAACACAATGCTTTAAAACTAGAAAACAAGAATAAGAAGACCAAGGAAACAAAGTCGAATACATGGAAACTGAATAACACCCTGCTGAAAAGTGACTGGGTAAAATAAGAAATTAAACTTGTATTCACAAAGTTCCTAGTAACAATTGAAAATGAAAACGGAACATAAAATCTTTGGAACATGGCAAAAGCAGTCCTAAGAGGAAAATTTATTGTGATAAATGAGCACATCCAAAAAGAAGAAAGAACCAAAATTAACACATTAACACAGCATCTACAACAGTTAGAAACAGACCACAGAGGGAACCTACAGTCACCAAAAGGAAAGAAATAATAAAGATAAGAGCAGAAATAAATGATAGGGAAAACAGAAAAATTATAGAAAGAATCAACAAAAGATAAGAAGCTGGTTCTTTGAAAGGATTAATAAAACTGACAAACTATTGGAAAAACTAACGAAAGAAAAGAGGGAGAAGACACAAATAACTCACATTAGAAACGACAAGGGCAATGGAACCAAACGAAATCAAAAGGATAATAATGGAATAATATGAAGAGTTGTACTCCAACACATTCGAAAACTTAGAAGAGATGGATGCATTTTTAGAAAAACAGGACCTACCAAAACTTGTACAGAGTGAAGTAGAAAGCATCAACAAATCCATAACAACAGAAGAAATTGATCAGGTCATCAAAAAGCTCCCAACCAAAAGAAGTCCAGGCCTACATGGTTACAGGGGTGAGTTCTACCAAACACTCAGTGAAGAGCTGTCACCAATTCTATTCAAATTATTCAAGAATATAGAAGAAGACAGAAAAC
>NW_006408836.1:57379-61784 GCF_000296735.1 Chrysochloris asiatica
TACAAGTGAACATCTTTGTGGTATTCTCTGCTTTCGGGTAAGTTTAATCTAACATCAGCAGTGATAGCCCTGATTCCAAGTCCTCTTCTGAATCAAGCTTGAATTTCTGGCAATTTCCTGTGGCTATACTGCTACAACCATTTTTAAAGTGATATTCAGAAAAAGTTTACTTTTGTGGGACATTAATGGTTTTATCAGAAAATTTTCACATTTTTTAGGGTTACCTGTTTTCAGAATGGACACAAATATTGATCTCTTTCAATTGGTTGGCCAGGTAGCTATCATCCAAATTTCTTGGAATAGACTAGTGAGTACTTCCAGTGTTGCATTGCTTTGCTGAAACATGTCAATTGGTATTCCATCAATTCCTGGAATCTTGTTTTCCACCAATACCTTCAGGGCTGCTTGGACTTCTTCCTTCAATATCATTGGCTCTTGATTCTATGCTACCTCCTAAAATGGTTGAATGTCTGCAAGTTCCTTTTGGAACAGTGATTCTGTGTATTCCTCCCACCTTCTTTTGAAGCTTCCTGCATCATTCATTTTTACCCGTGTTATTATTGTTGTAGTTAAATGCCGTCAAGATGCTTCTGACTCCTATTGTATATTGGTTTTTCAGGGAGCCGCTGGTGGGTTTAAACGGACAAACTTGCAATTGGCTGTCCAGTTCTTTATATACAGTTCCTCATCAGGACTCCATGTTGTTGTTGTTAGGTGGCATCAAGTCAGCTCTAATGGATAGCAACACTATGCACAACAGAACAAAACTGCCCAATCCTGCATCATCTTCACAAATTGTTGTTTTATTTGAGTCCATTGGTGCAGCCAATCGTCTAATCTATCTTACTGGGGGTCTTCCATGATGTTCTTCTCTAGGAACTGGTCCCTCCTGATAGCATTCATGAAGTATGAGACATGAAATCTTGCCATCCTGGCTTCTTAGGAGAATTCTGGCTGTGCATATTTGTTTATTCTTCTGGCAGTCCATATATTTTTTATAGACTTCTCAAACACCATTACTCAACTGCACCAATTTTTTCTATGGTCTTTATTTGTTGGTGTTAGGTTCCATCAAATCTGTACATACTCAAAGCTACATTATGCACAAAAGAGCCAAATAGTGTCCAGATCTGCACCAATCTCACCATCATTGCTATGCTTAAGACCGTTGCTGCTGCCACTGTGCCAGTTCATCACATTGGAGATCTCCCTCTCTTTTACTGAACCTCCAATTTACCAAACATGATATCCTTCTCCAAGGACGTGCCCTTCCAGATACTATATCCCAAGTATGAGAGACAAAGTCTTGCCATCATGGCTTATGAGGAGCATTCTGGCTGTACTTCACCCAACACAGATTTGTTTTTTCTTCTGGTATTATTAATATTTTCCTCCAACATCATAATGCAATTGCATCAATTATTCTATGGTCTTCCTTATTCACATTCCAACTTTCACATGCATATGAGGCTATGAAAAAAACATAGTTTGGGTCTGGCATACCTTAGTCCTAAAACTGACATCTTTGCTCTTGCACACTTTAAGGTGGCCTTGTGCAGAAGATTTGCCTAATACAATATGTCATTTATTTTCTGACTTCTGCTTCCATGAGTGTTGATAGTTAATCTGATCAAAATGAAGTCTTTGACACCTTCAATCTACTCTTCATTTAGCTTGCTGTTATTTATTGGCCTAGTTGTGATGATTTTTGTTTTCTTTATATTGAGGTACAACTCATAATGAAAACTGAGTATTTGAAGACCTTTTCACTTCCAGCAAGCAAGGTTGTATCATCTGCATATTGGCAGGTAATGAGTCTTCTCCCATTCTTGATGCCATGTTTTTCTTCATATAATCCAGTTTTTTGTATTATTTGCTCAGCATACAGATTGAATAAATATGGTGAATGAATATAACCTTGGCATATACCTTTCCTGATTTTAAACCATTCAATGTCCACTTGTTTTGTTCAAATGACAGCCTCTTGGTCTATGTACAGGTTTCTCATGAGCATAATTAAGTGTTCCAGAATACTCATTCTCTGCAATATTGTGCATAGCTTGTCATGATTCACAGAGTCAATAGACATTGTATAGTCAATAAAGCACAGGTAAATATGTTTCTGGCATTCTCTGCTTTTAGCCAAGAACTATCTGACATCAATAATGATATTCCTTGTTACACATTCCTATATGAATCTGACCTGAACCTCTGGTAGCCCTCTGTCAATGTACTGCTGAAGCATTTTTGAAATAACTTTAGCAGAATTATACTTTCATGCAATATTAACTATATTATTTGATGATTTCCCTATTTCATTGAGTCACCTCTCTTTGGAATGGGCACAAGTATGAATATCTTTCAGTCAGTTATTCAGGTAGCTGTATTACAAATTTCTAGACATAGATGAGTGAGTGCCTCCAGTCCTACCTCAGTTTGTTGAAAGAGTTCATTGTATTTTGCCAATGCCTTCAGTGCACCTTGGACTTCTTCCTTCAGTACCATTGGCTCTTGATCATATGTGAACTCTGGAAAGGGTTGAACATTAACCATTTCTTTTATGTATAGTAATTCTATGTATTCTTTTTTTCTTTGTTTAATGCTTTCTGCATCATTCATATTTTGCCCATAAAATCTTCAATATTTCAAGTAGAGGCTTGAATTTTTTCTTTACTTCTTTCAACTTGAGAAATGCTGAGTGTGATCTTCCCTTTATGTTTTCTAACTCCAGATCTTTACTCATTTCATTATAATATTTGACCTTGTCTTCTCGAGCTGCCCTTTGATATTTTCTGTTTAGCTTTAATGTTTTCCACTTGCTTTAGTATCTGTATAGTTAAGTGCACGTTTCAAAGTCTCTTCTGATAGCCATTTTGATCTTTTTCTTTCTTTCTTGTCTTCTTAGTAACCTATTGCTTTCATCCTTTATGATGTCCTTGATGTCATTCCACAATTCTTCTTGTATTCAATATTTAGTGTCTAATCATAAAATCTGTTCTTCAGATGATCTCTCAACTCAGGTAAGATATGTCCAAGGTCATATTTTGACTCTTGTGGACCTGTTTTAATTTTCTTCAGCTTCAGCCTGAACTTTCATATAAGCAATTGATGGTGTATTCCACAATCTGCCCCTGTCTTTGTTTTGGCTGAAGATATGGAAGAATGGTTGGTGCCACACAAATTTTTGCACAGAATTTCTTCTGATATCCATTTTGGTCTTTTGTTTTTTTCCTGTCATTTTAGTAATCTTTTGCATTTTTTCTGTCTGATATTCTTAATGTCATCCGGGAATTCCTCTGGTCTTCAGTCATTAGTGTCCAATGGGTCATTTCTATTCTTGAGATAGTCACTAAATTCATATGGGATGTGTTGTTGTTGTTATTGTTGATTCTAGGTGCCATCGAGTTGGTACTGACTCATAGTGACCCTATGCATAACAGAGCCTGGTCCTGAGTCAACCTCACAATCACTGTTATGCGTGAACCCATTGAATCAATGTTGCCACTGTGCCAATCCATCCTGTTGGGTGCCTTCCTCTTTTTCTTCGGCCCTCCAATTTATCAAACATGATCTCTTTTTCCAGTGACTGGTCCCTCCCTACAATATGTCCGAACTATGAAAGACAAAGTTTGGCCATCCTGGCTTCCAAGAAGTACTCTGACTGTATTTCTTCCAACACAGATCTGTTTGTTCTTTTGGCAGCTCATGGTACTTTCAATATTCTCCTCCAGCACCATAACTCAAAAGCATCAATTCTTCTACGATCCTCCTTATTCACTATCCAACTTTAACATTCATATGAGGTTATTGGAAATACTATGTCTTGTATCAGTTGCATCTTAGTCCTCAAAGTGACATCTTTGCTCTTCAACACTTTAAAGAAGAAGACTTCTGCAGCATATTTTCCCAATGCAGTACATGTTTTGAATTCTTGACTGCTGCTTCCAGGAGTGTTGATGGTTGGTGTGAGCAAAATGAAGTCATTGATAAATTCAATCTTTTCTCCATTTATATGGATTTTATTTATTGGTTCAGTGGTGAGGACTTTGTTTGCTTTACACTGAGGTGCAACACATACTGAAGGCTGTGATTTTCTATCTTCATAAATAATTATTTTAGGTCCTCTTGGCTTTCAGCAAACAAGGCTGTATCATCTGCATATCACAGATGGTTAATGAGTCTTCCTCTAATCCTGATGCCACATTAGTCAAGGTTATATTTTTGGCTTTCTTGGATTTGGTTTAATTTTCTTCAGCTTCAACCTGAACTTCTATATGGGCGACTGATAGTATGTTTCACAGTTGACTCCGGGCCTTGTTTGGACTGATTATTTCAAGCTACTCTACAGTGCTGTGGTGGTTTTGAATTGCTGTGATTCTGAGGGCTATGCCACCGGTATTTTAAA
>NW_006408836.1:65929-67513 GCF_000296735.1 Chrysochloris asiatica
TGTTGATAGTTGATCCAAGAAGAATGAAGTCCTCGACAACTTCAATCTTTTCTCCGTTGATAAGAATGTTTGTTATTGGTCCAGTGCTGAGGATTTTTGTTTTCCTGACATTGAGATACAACCCATACCGAAGGTTGTGCTCTTTGATCTTCATCAGTAAATGTTTTAAGTCCTCTTCACTTTTAGTAAGCAAAGTTGCATCATCTACATATCGCAGGTTGTTAATGAGTCTTCCTCCAATCCTGACGCCAGTTCTTCTTCATAGAACACAGCTTCTCGTATTATTTGCTCAGCATATAGGTTGAATAAGTATGGTGAAAGAACACAACCTTGTCGCATACCTTTCCCAATTTTAAAACATTCAGTGTTCCCATGTTCTGTTTGAACAACTGCTTCTTGGTCCAGGTACAGATTCCTCAGAAGTACAATAAAGTGTTCTGGAATACTCATACTTCTCAATGTCGTCCATAGCTTGTCATGATCCACACAATCGAAAGCCTTTGTGTAGTCAATAAAGCACAGGTAAAAAATTTTCTGATATTCTCTACTTTCAGCCAAGATCCATCAGACATTAGTATCATATCCCTAAAATTAACTTGTGCAGGACCCTTTACTGCTGCCTATCTAGCAAGAAAAAAGTAGTCCTGTCAGGCCTGGCAGACAAACCATATGAACAATCTGTAAAACTCCAACATAAAAAGATGCAAGTCCCGGTGTGGCACTGTTGGTTAATGAGCAGGACTGCAAATCCGTTTGAACTTCAAGGTCAGTGGCTCAAGCTCATCAGCTGCTCCTTGAAAACCCTATACAGGGTTGCTATGGGTTAGAATCAACTTGATGGCACTTCACAACAACAACAACATCTCAAGAATTATTCTGTGGACATGAAGATACCTAACTGACATTCAGAGACAAAAATATTAGATGATCTTTCTCCCATTAATTTCTGAATATCTATCTGTGCACCTCTGTGGTGGTGGTGGTGACTACAAGAGGGGCCTGAGTGAGTGGACAGCCCAACCTACTAATGGAGGCATCTACAGTGCACACACACTACCTGTTTTGCAAGGTATCTGGACAGTTGGCCACAATTTCATTTTTGTTTAAAAGCAGTGCTTTTTGTCTCTGCTTTTATATTGCTTCAGCATTTGGTCCTTTTGATCACAAACTTATCCTAGAACTGGGAGCTTTTTCTCCCTACGTTACCTAAGAAGAGACAGCAATTGTGGTCATACAGCCAAGCTACAAGCATTCACCATAATATTCCATCAAGAGACAAGAGACAATAACAGATGCTAAGCATCACATGAGACAATGAAAGCCTATCTCCTGATCATATCCACCAGGAGAAACCCAGTAAGCTTAATAACACAACAATAAACAATCCATTTAAGAATTTTAAAACCCACATAATGACAAACAGAAATCAACAAAAGATCTCAAAACATGTCAAAAAACAGAAAAGAGTAACTGAGACAAATAAGCTGGACACACAAAGGATCCCCTAAACAGGAAAAACAGGTTTTGGATTTGCCTGAGAAGGAATTCAGAAGAATGGTACAAAAATTCAAATGCTCCAAAAAG
>NW_006408836.1:68573-70245 GCF_000296735.1 Chrysochloris asiatica
AACCCCAAAAGAAAGTTAATACTTCACAACTTACCATGAAAATGAACTTCCAAGCAGAACAAGCAAACATGAAAACTAAGAAGAAACCCACAAGAAACAGCACAAAAACACAAATTCAGCACAAGAAGGCATGCAGAACAAAGGAAGCAACAGCACTACCAAAAAGTTAATATAATTGCAACGATTAATTCATACCTATCGAAAATTATATTGAATGTCAATGTATTGAACGCACCAGTGAAGAGACAGAGAGTGGCAGATTGGATAACAAAATAAGACCCTTCTATATGCTGCCTGAAAAAGACACACCTTACACACAAAGGCAAAAACAGACTAAAATTTAAAGGATGGAACAAAATATAGCAAACTGACTGAAATAATAAACAAGCAGGAATTGCAATTCTAATCTCTGATAAAGTAAACGTTTGACAAAAACCAGCATAAGAGATAAAGAAGGTCACTATTTCATGATAGTGTCAGTTGAGCAAGACGATATAACCATAATAAATATCTATGCTCCCAATGAAAGAGCACCAAGATATACGAAGCAAACCGTTCTAGAATTGAAGAAAGAAATAGGTAAATTTATAATTTAATGGGAGATTTTAATATGTCACTTTTGAAAAGGGACAGAACAACTTGAAAAGAACTCGACAAAGCTACAGGGGAACTAAACAGCACAATCAAACAACTTGAACTTACAGACATGTACAAGGCATTCAACAAAACAACAACACAATATACTTTCTTCTCCAGTGCACATGTAACATACTCCAGAATTGACCATGTGTTAAGTCAGAAAGCAAGCCTCCATAAATTTACAAACATCAAAATACTACAGAACATCTTTTCAGACCACAATGCTATAAAACTAGAAATCAACAAGAAGAAGACTAAGGAAATAAAGTTGAATACATGGGAACTGAACAAATACCTTGCTGAAAAGCGACTGGGTAAAGTAGAAATTAAATGTGAATTCACAAAGTTCCTAGAAACAAATGACAATGAAAACACAACATACCAAAACCTTTGGGACACAGCAAAAGTGGTGGTAAAAGGACAATTTAATGCAATAAATGTGCACATCCAAAAAGAAGAAAGAACAAAAATTAACACATTAACTCAGCATCTCCAACAATTAGAAACTGACTAACAAAGGGAATCTACAGTCACCAAAAGAAAATAAATAATAAAGATAAAAGCAGAAATAAATTATATGGAAAACAGAAAAACTATAGAAAGAATCAACAGAACAACAAGCTAATTTTTTGAAAGGATTAATAAAATTGACAAACAATTGCCAAACTTAACCAAAGTAAAGAGGGAGAGGACACAAATAACTCGCATTAGAAACCACACGGGTGATGTCACAATGGAACCAAATGAAATAAAAAGGATAGTAACAGAATACTATGAAGAGTAGTACTCCAACAAATTTTAAAACTTAGAAGAGATGGATGCATTTTTAGAAAAACAGGACCCACCAAAACTTATACAGAGTGAAGTAGAAAACATCAACATACCCATAACAAAAGAAGAAAATAATTGATTAGGTCATCAAAAAACTCCCAAGCAAAAGAAGACCAGGCCCAAATGGCTTTACTGGTGAGGTCTACCACACATTCAGGAAAAAGCTGTCACCAATTCTACTCAAATTATTCTAAAATATAGA
>NW_006408836.1:71028-83999 GCF_000296735.1 Chrysochloris asiatica
ATTGAGATGTAATCCATACCAAAGGCTGTGTTCTTTGATTTTTCATAAGTTTTAAGTCCTTCTCACCTTCAGCAAGCAAGCAAGATATCATCTTCATATTACAGAAGGTTGTTATTGAATCTACCTCCAATCTTGATGCCACTTTTTTCTTCATATAACCCAGCTTCTCAGATTATTTGCTCAGCACACAGGTTGAATAAATATGGTGAACAAATATGACCCTGTCACACACCTTTCTTAATTTTAAACCATTCAGTGTTCCCATATTCTGCTGAACATGGTATATGTAAAGATTCCTCATGAGCACAATTAAGTGTTCTGGAATACTCATACTTCACAATGTTGTCCATAGCTTTTCATGATCCACACAATCGAAAGCCTTTACATAGTCAATAAAGCACAGATAAAAAACATAGATGTAAAAATTCTCAACAAAATCCTAGCCAATAGAATCCAGCACCACATCAAAAAAATAATACATCATGACCAAGTGGGTTTCATAAAAGGGATGCAAGGGTAGTGTAACATTAGAAAAACAATCAATGTAATCTACCACATAAATAAGAAAAAGGAAAATAACCACATGATCGTATTGGTTGATGCAGAAAAGGCATTTGACAAAATCCAACATCGATTCCTGATAAAAACACTCAACAAAGTAGGAATTGAAGGGAAATTCCTCAACATAATAAAGAGTATATATGCAAAACCAACAGCCTACATCACTCGCATTTGAGAGAAACTGAAAATCTTCCCTCTGCGGTCGGGAACCAGACAAGGATGCCCTTTGTCACCACTTATTTTCAATATTGTTATGGAAGTATTAGCCAAACCTATATGGAACGATAGGGAAGTTAAAGGTATCCAAATTGGCAAAGAGGAAATAAAACTCTCTGTTTACAGATTATAGGATCCTATACATAGAAAACCTTAAAGACTCAGTCAAAAAGCTACTAGACATCATTGGAAGAGTCAGCAAAGTGACAGGGTATAAGATCAACATACAAAAATCAGTTGGATTCCTCTATGGTAACAATGGCAGCACTGAAAGACATTAGGTAAGAAATACCATTTACAATAGCCACAAAAAGGATGAAATATCTAGGAATAAATGAAACCAGAGAAATAAAGACTTATACAAAGAGAATTACAAAAGTGGAAGAACTACTACAAGAAACCAAAAAAGACTTACAAAAGTGGAAGAACATACTATGTTCCTGAATGGGAAGACTCAAACATTGTGAAAATGTTAATACTACCCAAAGCAATTTACACATAAAATGCAATTCCAATCCAGATTCCAGTGACATTCTTCAAAGAGATGGAAAAGACAATTACAAACTTTATATGGAAAGGAAAGAGACCCAGTATAAGCAAAGCACTGCCCAAGAAGAAGAACAAGGTTGGAGGCTTCTCACTCTCCGATTTCAAAACGCATTACATGGCTACAGTAGTCAAAACAGCCTGGTACTGGTACAATGAAAGTTACATTGATAAATGGAACAGAATTGAGAATCCAGAAATTAACCCATCCACATATAGCCGACTGATTTTCGACAAAGTTGCTTAAGTGTGTTACATAGGGATGAGATAGTCTCTTTAACAGATGGTGCTGGCAGAACTGGGAATCGATTTTCAAAAGATTGAAACAAGACTTTTACCTCATGCCTATACAAAAAAACAACTCAGCATGGATTAAAGACCTAAATCTGAATCACAAAATTATGAAAGTCATCAATGAAAAAATAGGGGCAAATGTGAGAGCTCTAATACAGGGAATATACAGACTACAAAACATTTTGAAAACCACAAAACAAAAGTAGACAAAATAGATGAGTGGGATATACTAAAAATTAAAAACTTATGTGCATCAAAAGACTTAACCAGAAGAGTAAAAAGGGAACCCACAGAATGGGAGAAAATCTTTTGCAACGACACATCAGATAAGGTACTCATTTCTAAAATATATAGGAAACTACAACACCTCTACAAGAAATAGACAAATAATCAAATAAAAAATGGGCACAGGACATGAACAGACACTTCACCAAAGAGGAGATACAGGCAGTCAACAAACATATGAAGAAATGTTTCCGATCACTAGCCATTATAGAGATACAAATCAAAACAACAATGAGGTAACATCTCACACCAGCAACAACAGCAAAGATAAAAAAAAGTAGAGGACAATAAATGCAGGAGAGAATGCGCAGAGACTGAGACACTCCTACATTGTTGGTGGGATTGCAAAATGGTCCATGCACTCTGGAAAACAATATGGCGCTTCCTCAGAAGGCTGGAAATATAAATGCCTTATGATCCAGCAATTCCTCTACTTGGTATTTACTCACAAGAGATTCAAGCCATAATACAAGTAGATATATGTACACCAATGTTCATAGCACCACTGTTTACAATAGTAAAAAGATAGAGACAGCCTAATTGCCCATCAATGGTAGAAAGAGTAAACAAACATACACATAATGGAATATTATACTACCTTGAAGAATGACAAGGAAGCTGCGAGCCACTGCATAACATGGATGAACCTTAAGGACATTATGCTGAGTGCAATTAGTCAGTCACAAAGGAGACCATTATTGTAAACAAGTAAAAGAACCCACTCTAAAAGATTGTATAAAATATTTTTTTGAGATTCATCAAAAGCACCTCCCCCACATATGCAGGTGCACATAAACACATACTCCTGACTCGTGTGTTCCTGAATTAAAAGGAGAAAACCAGAGTGCTTTACCCATTTATTTCCTAAAGACAAAAAGATAAAATGTTGAGAAATCTGAGCCAAGTTTCACTTCAGTATGCTTATAATCTTTTGAAAGACAGTTTATTTCTACAAAGAAATATTTACCGTATACTATGTACAGAACTTTCCACCCATCCTTTAATCATCAAGACTGAAAGTGCCACCCCACCAAAAAAAAAACAAAAAACAAAACAAACAAAAAAAAAACACCCCATGCCCCACGCCAGCCTCAGAGTCAATTTCAACTCATAAAGATACTATAGGACAAAGTCTAACTGGCTCCTTAGGTTTTCCTCAACTGCAATCTTCATGGAAGTAGATCACTAGTTTTTTCTTCCTCAGAGATATTGATGGATTCTAACCATCCAATTTTCAGTTAGCAGCTGAGTACTTAACTATTGTGCCAACAGGGATCCTTTGACAGTGTCCAGTCAGTGGAGAAGTTAGAATAGGAACTCTCCTGCTCCTACTCCTTAATAGACACAGTAGTTAAACACTTAGCTGCTAACCAAATGTTCAGCAGTTCCAAACTACTAATCATTCTGTGGGAGAAAGTTGTGGCAGATTATGACATTGGAAACTAGATGGCAGTTCCTCTCTGTCTCAAAAAGTTTGTCCTTTGAACTCCAAGAAGCCTGCTCATTGAAACTCCTTGAACCATCCACAGAAAGCTGCGATATTGAAGGATTAGTAGAGGAGGAGTAGCAGAACAGGAATCATGGAGCTATAGGATAAGAAATGGAATGCTAACTCTAAGATCGTTAGTTCAAACCCACCAGCCACTCCTCAGAAACCCTATGCCATGTTGCTAAGAATCAGAACGACTCAAGGCACTTTATAGCAACAACATTGACTTAAATTCTGATCTTTTGCCCAGAAATATTGCTGAATTTTTTATATTAATAACAATGAATGCTATGAGTTGGAAATGATTCAAAAGCACTTAACAATGGTTTGTAGAGATAATCTTGAATTTTCTATGTAGACAATCATATTAACAAAAATGTTCCTTCCTTTCTAGTGCTTATATATTTTTGTTTTACTTTTTCCCTCTTGGCTTCAATTTTACCTACATTTGCCAGTTTATTGTGGAACAGAAGTTGTGCTAGGTTTGCTTCTGAATTCAAAGAGAAAAAATCTAATGTTTCCCTGTTACATATGATTGTAGGATTTTGTACTCTTTGATAGCAATTGCAACTAAGCCTAAATAAATAAGTGTAAATAAATTTCATCAAATTCTTTTAATACAAGAATTTAGATAATCACATGATTTATCTTAGGGTTAGCATTTATTTTACCACCAAAACTGGGACAGTTTTGACAGTAAAAGAGGGACTGATTAATAATTATCTTAGGACAACAAGCATAAATCTTAATTTTCCTTGGTAAACAGGGACTAATGCTACCATATTTTTCTCCTTTCTTGTATTTATGTGATGAGTTGTGTTGCTAGATTTTATATTATAAAACCAATCTTGGAATAAACTTGGTGCAGTCATATTGTAATTTTTATCAAGTAACTGGATTTAGGAGTCAGAACTGACTCCAAGGTACTTAACAAACAACAGCAAACTTTTATGCCTACATTTAAAAGTGAAAAAGTTATCAAATTTTCACTTATCCTCTTATCCTAAAGTGGCTTTGGCCTCCAGAAAGCAGGGATCTTAAGAGCTGACTTGGGGACGTTTATTTTTCTGTCTCTAGCAAAATTGTACATTACATTGTCGTTACTAAGTGTTATCGAATAGATTCAGACTCATAACGACCCTGTATAGGGTTTCTGAGGAGCGGCCGGTGAGTTTGAACTGCCAACCTTGCGGTTCAAACCAAACTTTATCCTATAGCACCACACCATGACTCTGTATATTATGCAGATTATTGTTTATTTGAAGATTTGATGAAACTTCTGTTTCATCAAATGAATTTCTGTTTCTATATGTGTGATTTAAAATTTAATTCTATATTGATTATTTATTAATATGAAAGTATCCATGTTTTATAAAGTCTACTTAACTGATAATTTATTCTTATGTATAAAATTACAAAATCAAAATTTCAATTTGGATTCATAGAATGCTTATGCATTTGTTTAATTTTTCATCTATTTTTGTTGTTGTTGATAGAAGTTATTTTTATTCTTTGGGTTTTTTTTAAAGGTTTCATTGTGTATTGAATGAGTGAAGGCTTACAGGATAGATCACCATTTTTACATTCAGAAAATCATTGTAATGATCAGAATCCCCTCCATGCAACCCCAGCCAACAGCATTTGCATCTATTACTTTTATTATTATTATTATTATTGATGTACACATTGTTGTTAAGTGCCATAGTTTCAAACAATCTTGCAGTCCAGAGCATTAATCCACAGCACCACACCAGGACTCCCAATGTACACATACTGCATTGTAAATATATATTCCTTTAAATGTCCAAACAGCACATTTTGTAAGTCAGCCTCCTGCCCGCAGGCACACTGCTTTTATCAGTCCATGGGCCTATAGTTTACTGCTTTTCTGTCTCTCTATACCATTGTCTGCACTACCACACATATTGTCGCTGCTTTTCTGGTTATGATCCCTCATTTTTCTCATGTTCTTCCATCTTGATGGTCTTAGGGACCCATATTCCTGAAATGATAGATTAACTCCTCCCCACTTCGAGTTGCACCTCTTCTATATTTACAGTTATGATAATCACCATTAGAGCTGGAAACAATTACTTGTAATTGAATCATAAAATCCTATCCCCCTCATCACTGAACCCACCTGAGCCTGAGGAAAACTATTCAATAGCACTTCTGTCTTACTCCCCTCATTCTGACACTAAGCACCTTCATGAAAGCTTGTAAGCCAGCCACTTCATGCTTCTATAGTCCCCCATTTTTGGTAGCTGACTTCCAAGTTGCCTGTCCCTATGAATCCAGTATATTGAGGAGACATGCTTTATCCTTTATATGGAGAATCCTTCCCTATTCTATTGGGATTTTGGATAGTCTCATCCATAAACAAGGGTCAGATTGCAGCAATTTACACTTGCTCTCTGTAGCATACATCTTTATCTTCATCTGGTCAAATTCTGGAAAGCCAACTATCTATACTAGGTCCAATGGGTGCTGTCTATGAGTCTGGGAGTTCTTGCACGCCTCCCATCTCTTCAGATCAGCTGACTGCTTCATTCTTAATTTAAGTCTCCAATGGCTAGGTCAATGTCTTTGGTCTCAGGAGTTCACACATCACCCTGAACTTCAAACCAGCCACCCATCTTCTCCCTCTCATCTCAGGGTAATCGAGTATCGATGGAATATGGCCAATCTCTGCCCATGTCTTCTTTGCTGCATTCCACCCCTCTTCCACTCTCAAGTTGACCATGGCAGTCACTAGCGAGCACATAGGACTGCTCATGTGTTCCCTTTGAGTTTCAGTCTTAGAAAGCGATTTACCCTGATGAGCTGAGTTTTCTTTCCTTTATGGCTCCAGGGCAAGCAGTCTGCTTTTTTTTTTTTTTTTTTTTTCCTTCTCCTTCCTTTGGTCTTTCTTTCAAGTAGTATATTCTGTTCCTCTAGCCATTCTGGATTGGTCTGCATGCCTTTTCAATTGGGAATGCCCCAGCTCTGAAATTCTGAAGGTTCTGGGTTGTACTCAGGATTCCAACTAAGGCTCCATACTCCAACAAGGCTTCATAAGAACCCTATTTTCCTGGGTACATTCTAAACCCCTTTTAGATACTCCAATCTGTTATAGGTTGAAGACTGGCTTAAAAGTTTTCTGTAATCATCTTCTCCAACTATCCTTTCTATCCTATATAAATGTCTATATTGCACTAATGGGAACCCAATATCTGCCAGAGTCAAGCACCTTAACATTATTTCCTTTTCTTTATCCCTTCAGCCTATGTCTTGATACCTGTATCATAGAACTTTGTTACTCCAAGTCTTTGCATATATCACAGTCTACCTCTGTTCCATTTAGCCCCTGCATACCTCCCAAAGTCTTTCCCTGTCATCCCTGTTCCTCTAATCCCTTCCCCTTTCTTGTGCATTGCCTTCCCCCTCATATGTATTGCCTTCCCTACCCCTCCCTACCCTTCTGCCCCCCTCTAGTGACCCTCAAATAATTATTCTTTTAACATGGAAATATTTTCTTAAGTTTTTACTGTAATGGTCTTATGCAATATCTGTCCTTTTGTGCCTGACAAACTTCACTCAGCATTAGGTCCTCAAGGCTCATCCATGCTATATGGTGTTTTGCAATTTCATCATTATTCTTCAAGGTAGCGTGGTGTTCAATTGTGTATAAGTACCAGAGTTTGTATATACATTCTTCTATTAATGAGCACTTGGATTGTCTCCAGATTTTTTCTATTGTGAATAGTGCTGTACCGTACATTGGTATGCATATATCTACTTGTGTTCTGACTCATATTTCTTGTGAATATATACCAAGTAGATGAATTGGTGGATCATAAGGTATTTCTATTTCCAGATTTCTGAGGAAGTGCCATATCATTTTACAGAATGGTTGAAACAATTTGCAGTTCCACCAGCAATATAGAAAGGTGCCAATCTCTCCACACCCTCACCAGCATTTGTTGTCCTCTGCTTTTTTGAACTTCGCTGTTACTGCTGGTGTCACATGATATTTCATTGCTGTTTTGATTTGCATCTCTCTAATGACTAATGATCATTAATATGTCTTCATGTTTGCTTGCTGCCTGAATGTCTTCCTTGGTAAAGTGTTTACTTATATTTTTAATTTGTGATTATTAAGTGCCATTGAGTTAGTTCTCACTTACAGAGACTCTGTATAGGATTTCCAAGGAGCGGATGGTGGATTTGAACAACAAACCTTGTGGTTAGCAGTCCAGTGCTGATCCTACAGTGTCACACAAAGACCTTTCATTTAGAATGCTGCAAATTTCACTCTTTCCTATTCTTATTTAATATTACCAGAAAATTTTTATGTGTTTATAAGAAGATATTTTAATATGAGTATGACTTCTACATTTTTTATTATTGATCTCCATTTTTTCTTCTTTTGGGGATTTATTCTGTTATCATTTTCCTAACTTAGTGAGTAAGATGTTAATATCACTCATTTTTCTATTTATGTTCTTCATATATGAATTTCATTGTATAAGTTTTCACATAAGTACTATTTTAGTTGCACTTCACACATATTAATAAGTAGAACTTACCATATAATATACTCCTTGTGTGGTGCTGAAGGATCAGCACTGGACTGTGAACCACAATGTTGGCAGTTCAAACCCACCAGCTGCTCCTCTGACACCCTATATAGGGTCACTATGAGTCAGAAATAGGTTCAATGGCACTAAACAACAAAACAACATAATGATTTTTAACTGCTTTTCATATTAATGCTTGAGTTTATCTTCATGTTATCAATTAGTATCATTAGTCTGAATTTAGTCTTTGTTCTTGTTAGGTGCCATATAGTCAGTTCTGATTTGTAAAGATCCTATGAAAAACAGAACAAAACACTGCCTAGTCCCACACCATTTTCACAATTCTTGTTACCTATCAGCTCCTTGTTGCTGCCACCATGTCAATCCATCTACTTAGGGGTCATTCTCTTATTTGCTGACCCTCCAATATACTAAGCATGCTGTGCCTCTCCAGGGACTGGTCCCTCCTGATAACGTCCAAAGTAAGGAGCATTCTGGCTGCACTTATTCCAGTACAGATATATTTGTTCTTCAGGCAGTACATGAACCTTTTAATAATCCTCTCATCACAATAATTCAAATGCATCAATATTGTAAAAATCTACTTTGTTAATTGTTCAATTTTCACATGCATTTGAGGCAAACTGAAAATACATTGGTTTTGGTCAGGTTCACCTTAGTCCTCAAAGATATATTTGTTCTTGAAGATTTTAAAGAGGTCTTGTGCAGCAGATATGCCTAATGCAAGATACCACTTGATTTCTTGACTGTTGCTTCCATGAGTATTGATTATGGATCCAAGTAAAATTAAATGTTTTACAACTTGAATCTTTACCCTATGTATCATGGTGTCCAGTTGTGAGCACATTTGTTTTCTCTACACTGAGGTACAATTCATACTGAAGGCTTAAATCTTCATCAGTAAGTATTTTAAGTGATCTTCTCTTTCTACAAGCAAGGTTGTATCACCTGCGTACTGAAGGTTGTTAATCAGTCTTCCTCCAACCCTGATGCCAAACTCTTCATAAAATTCTCAGTTTATTTACTCAGCATATAGATTGATAAAGTATGATGAAAGAATAAAACCCTAGTGCACACCTTTCCTGATTTTAAAACAAGCAGGGTCCCCTTATTCTATTCAAACAACTTGTCTGTTGGTCTATGTACAGGTTCATCATGAGCACAGTAAGTGTTCCGGAATCCCCACTCTCCATGAAGTAATCCATAGCTTGTCACTGCACACACAGTAAAAAGCCTCTGCATAGTCAATAAAACACAGGCAAACATCTTTCTAGTGCTCTCTTATTTCAGCCAAGATCCATCTGACATCAACAATGATAGCCTTAGTTCCATGTCCTCATCTGAATCCAGCTTGAACCTCTAGCAGTTCCCTGCCTATGTTCTGTTGCAGACATCTTTGAAATATCTTGAACAAGATTTTAGTTGCATTTGATATCAGTGATATTGTCCACTGACTTCCCCATCCTATTGGGTCACCTCTCTTTGGAATGGGCAAAAATATGGATTTCTTCCAATTAGTTGGAGAGGTAGTTGTCTTCCAAATTTCTTGGCAGAGATGAAAGAGTACCTTCAGTGCTGCATCAGTTTGTTGAAAGATTTCAGTTAGTATGCCATCAATTTGCAATGCATCATTCTTTGCCATTGACTTCAGTGCATGCTGTACTTATTCTTTTAGTACTATTGGCTCTGAATTATATGCTGTCTCTTGATATTGGATGAAAATCAACCATTTTTTTTTGTGCAGTGACTCTTTGTATTCATTACATCTTCTTTTGATGCTTTCTGTATCATTCATATTTTGCCCACACAGTCCTTCAATATTGCAAGTCAAGACTTGAATTTTGTCTTCAATTCTTTCAACTTGAGAAAAGTGGAGGGTGATCTTCCCTTTTTGTTTCCTAACTGATAGTCTTTGCACATTTTATTATAATAATTGACTTTGTCATCTTTAGCTACCCTTTGAAGGTTTCTGTTCATCTCTTTTACCTCCTCATTTCTTCCATTTACTTTAGCACCTCTATGCTGGAGAGCAAATTTCAGTCTCCTCTGACATCCATTTTGGTCTTTTACTTCTTTCTTGTCTTCTTAGAGACCTTTTGCTTTCTTCCTATATAATGTTATTGAAATCATCTCACAACTCACCTAGCCTTTGGTCATTAGTGTCTAATGTTTTAAATTTCATCTTTAAATGATCTCTAAGTTCAGGTAGGGTCAGTTCAATGTGATATTTTGACTTTCATGAAATTGTTTTAATTTTCTTCAGCTTCAGCCTGAACTTGCATATGAGCAATTGATGGTATGTTACAGAATCTGCCCCTAACTTTATTTTGGCTGAAGATATGAAGCTTTTCCACCATGTTTTTCCACAGATGTAATCAACTTGATTACTGTGTATTCCATCAAGTGAAGTCCATGTATATAATCGTCTTTCATGTTGTTTTAAAAGGGTATTTGCAATGAAGAAGTCATTGTTCTTGTAAATTTCTATCATGCTCTCTCCAGCATCATTCCTATAACCTAGGCCATATTTTCCAATTACTGATCCTTTTTTGCTTCCAACCTTTGCATTCCAATCACCAGCAATTATCAATATAGCTTGATTTGATGAATTTCAGACTGAAGAAGCTTGTAGATTTCTTCAATTTCATCATCAATTGGTGCATATATTTAAATAACAGTGGTATTAACAGGTCTTCCTTGTAGGTGCTATGGATATTATCTGATCACAGACAGCATTATACTTCCACATAGATTTGAAATGTTCTATTTGATGATAAATGGGATGCCATTCATATTCAATGTGTCATTTTTGGCATAATAAAACCATATGATTATCAGATTCAAAATGGCCAATACCAGTTTACCTCACTAATGCCTAGGATATCATGTGTCCTATTTCATTTTTGATAACTTATTTTATTAGATTCATACATCTTATATTCCATATTCTGATTATTAATGGATGCTTACAACAGTTTCTCATCATCTTTTTCTGTGCCCTATCAGAAAATGAAGGTCCCAAAGCCTTTACTCCATTGACATTATCACAGGTAACTCTATTTAGAGAAGGTAGCAATTTTCCAGTCATTTTTTGAGCACCATCCAACCGTAGGGGCTCATCTTCTGGCATTATATTTGACAATATTTTGGTGCTATTCCTTATGTTTCAATATTCCATAATCTGATGCTATCTGATGGTGTTTCACTTAGATCCATAGTGTTTTCATTTGCTAAGGATTCAGAAGTAATCCGCTTCTCCATCTTCTTAGTCTAGTACTTCAGCTGAAACCTGTGAATCATGGGTGACCATGCTGGTATTTACAATACTGATACATAACTTCCAGCATGACGTCCATACACAAACCACCACATTATGACAAACTGACAATGAATTATTGCTGTTGTTGTTGTTAAATGTCGTCAAGTCAGTTCCAACTCACAGTGACCCTGTATAGGGTTTCTGAGGAGTGGCTGGTGAGCTTGAACCACATACCTTGAAGTTCTAACTGACTTTCCAGTACAGCACACTAACCCAGAGTGCCACATCAGGACTCTATTGATAGCATTTTAACATTTAATATTCTGATGCTATATGATAGTGTTTTATTACTATTCATAATGTTTTCAGTGACTAAATGTTCAGAAATAATCAGCCCTCCTTCTTCCTAGTCTATTGTTGTCTGGAAGATTAGTTGAAACGTGTGTGTTGTGGATAATACTGTCAGCATTCAAAATACAAGTGGCATTATTTGCAACGTCACAGCAACCCTCAAGGCACCACTCAAGACACCACAGTATGACAAACTGACAACAGAGTGGTGGATATTACCAACTAGTTATCTTAGTTTTAGGATGACCAAATTGGTGCTAATATTCTGGGGTCTCCACTAGTCAATTACAAAATATAGAGCACTTAACCTTGAGTTATCACTTCCATTGCATTGTACGTTTGTTTATTTTTTCTAGATATTTTGTTAAATTGTCTAATAAAAAAAATCACCCTTCTTTATAGCCCCATCAAAGTCTAGTTGACAGTCATTCAATGTGCAATGCATAGCGGGGTGATTGCAATCTGTTTTTTATTTTACTTCTCCCTTCAAGCTGTGTCTCAAAGTCAGCTGCCTCTTCTAGTCTGGTTTACCCCACATTGCTTTGTCAGTCATCACTCATTTTTATGCTTTATACCATGCACAAGTTCACAGATATATTAACAGATGGTTCCCAGGCTTTGTTTTCATTATTATGAGTTCATATTGTTTTTATTCTTTTTCTTTAATTTTAATAGGATTGTGAAGGAGAAAGGATAAAATTGTCCTCAGCTCTCCATGTTGACTTCAATGTTTTTTAAAAAAATACATTGTAGACAAATAAAAATACAGATACAAATTTGTTACTGTTAAGTTCCATCAAGTTGGTACTGGCTCAATGCAATCTTATATAGGGTTTGTGAGGAGCTGCTGGTGAGTTTTGTATAGCAGATCTTGTGGTTCAAACCGACCTGTGGTCCAGGGCTTCTCCTACAGCACCACTCCAGGACTCCTGAGATATACAAAGATAATAACAAAACTGTGTATATATATATATATGTGTGTGTGTGTGTGTGTGTGTATGTATATGTATGTATATGTATTGTTGTTGTTGGGTGCCATTGAGTCAGAACTGACTCATAATGACCCCATGCACAGCATAACGAAACAATGTCCAATCCTGGGCCAACCACACTGCCGTTGCCACACTTGACGCCATCAATGATGCCACCTGGCCAATCCATCTCATTAGGAGTCTTCCTCTTTTTCTCTGACCCTCCACCTTACCCAACATGACATCCTTCTCCAGCAACTGTTCCCTCCTGACAACATGTCCAAAGTATGAGAGATGAAGCTTAGCCATCCTGGCCTCGAAGGAGCACTCTGGTTGCACTTCTTCCAAAACAGATCTATTGGTTCTTTTGGCAGTCCATGGCACTTTTAGTATTCTCCTCCAAAACCACAATTCAAAGG
>NW_006408836.1:113150-114913 GCF_000296735.1 Chrysochloris asiatica
CCTGTAATCTACCTGACCTTCTCACCATCTGGATCTCTGTTCCTACGTATTTACCTTCTTTCACATTGTAATTGTTTTGATCATAGACTGACCTCCCAGAATCTCTGAGTTTGTTCTGTTCTTGACTCTACCATCTTTCGATTTAGTTCTGGGAGGTGCTGCCACATATGTCAATATCTTGTTGTTATCTTTTCTTTTTGGTTCTCAGTCTACAGAAATCCCTTTAGGATATTTTGTAGCACAGGGTTGGCTTTGGCAAAATCCCTTAGCTTCTGTTTATCCAGGAATATTTTGATTATACCATCGTATTTGATTGGCATTTGCTAGGTAAAGGATTCTTGGTTGGCAGCTTTTTCCTTCTGGATTTTACATATGGCTCCCCATTGCCTTCTTGCCTGCATGTTTTCTGCTGAGAGATCTGAGCTTAATCTGACTTGGTTGCCTTTATATGTAATGCCTCTCTTTTCCCTAGCTACTTTCAGGATTATCTCCTTATCTCTGATTTTGGAGAACCTGATTATGATATGTCTCAGTGATTTTCTTTTGGGGTTTATCCTTCTGGATTTAGTTGAGTTTCTTGAATGTTTATCTTTTTACTTTTCAGGATGTTAGAGAAATTTTCTTCCAGCAGTTCTTCAACTATTTCCTCTGTGAACTTGTGTGATTATTTCTATTCTGGAAAGCCAATAATTTTTGTGTCATTTCTCTTCATGTTGTCCACCATGAATCTTAGACCTTCTTTGGATTTTTTTTTTATCCCTTTTTCTTCTTGCTCTTCTATCTTAGTGGTATTGAGAGATTTGTCTTTCAGATCACTCATTCTGCCTTCCATCTCTTCCATTCCACTTTGCTTTTTCAGTGTATTGTTCATTTATGATATTCTATTATTGATCATTTGGACCTCTTTCTGTCAGTTCTGAATTGTTTCTAATGCTGTATCTAGCTTATTTTATTGTTGCTGTAGCATTTTCCTGACTTATTCCTAATTTTTCTCAACTCCATTGTAAAGTGTTTTGAAACATTTTATAATCATTTTCTGTATTCCTTCTCAGGCATTTACAAGGTCTGCCCTCCTTCCAGAATGGAGTCTAGGTCCTCTTCTAGGTCAGTGTCTCAGACATTTTATCTTGTTTCTGGAAATGTGCTGATATGGTCATCTGCTTTTTTTTTTTTTTTTAATGTTTTATTGTGAATTATACGATAGTTTACATGGGAGAACAAACATTAGTTTTACATTCATTCTATCGTATATCATATCATTGCCATGGTTACAATACCCTTCATGCATTATCAACCAACCAAAGGGTATACCCTGCAAGCCTGCCCCCTACACTACCCCTACCCCCAGTCTTCAGCACACAATCTCTCTCTCTCTCTGGATCTAAAGTCCCCAGAGCTCCATCACTGTCTCTGCCTCCATCTCAGGCATCACTGCTTCTCTGGGTAGGGTCCCACTCTTGGCTCTTCTCCGTTGATGGTCCTAGGGACCTCCGCTCCTAGACTAGAAAGTTAATCACTCCCTTCCTTGCTATAAAACGTCTACCTTTACATTTCCAACCCTCACAATCAGTCCTGATAACAATTATTCACTATTGTATCACGAGACCCATCTGCATTTCATTTCATCAGCTACGCCTAGACAGATTGGATACTACTCACTGGAGATTCTGCCTTCCTCCATTGCCCCTGGCTCTAGGTTCCCTCTTGAAAGTTTGTAAGCCAGTCACTTCTTGCCTTTGTAGCCCCCCCCACCACCACCACCA
>NW_006408836.1:116239-121773 GCF_000296735.1 Chrysochloris asiatica
GGGAGGGGGGAGCAATGAACAGACACCAAAGGAAAAAAAAAAATCAAAACAGAGCAAAACTGACAAACTATTTTGTCTGCCTTTGCTCCGAGATTCCCGTGGCATTATTCCATAGTGGATCTGCTTGTTCCCCCACTTGATCTTGCCTTTTGGTCTTACCCAACTGGTTGGCTACAGGCCTCTGAGCCCAGCAGATTCTAAAGCAAGAGATTTCTTACTTCAATTACAAGTTCTACTAGTTATAAGCCTTCAAACTTTTTAAATATTCCTACATGGGTGGCTCAGGGTTTTGGAGCTCTTCCCTGAACCCATATCACGTGGTATTCTGTGGTTTTGCTGACAGAGATCTTTACTGTACCTCTATCCTACCTGCCATCAAGTCCTTCCTCTTGACCATGTAGTTTTTCATGTTTATTTATTCTTCCTCTCCGAATTGATCTAGAAAAGGGAATTATTTTTCCCATATGGTGTTTAGGTGGTTATGTGCCATGGAGTCAGTTCCAACTCATGGCAACCCTGTTTATGGTTTCTAAAGCTGTAAATCTTTACAGAAACAGAAAGCCTCATCTTTCATCTATGGAACCACTGGTAGTTTCAAACTGCTGACCTTGAGGTTACCAGTCTGACTCTTAACCACTACACTAAGAGAGCTCCTCTTTTCCCATAGAGCTGCCACCATATTTTTTCTTCTAGAGAAAGCAGTTGCAAATAGAAGGAAATAATTTAATCAATAAAATTCCGTTTTATATGAGGTCTAGAATGACCTTTTGTTAAAATAGGACAATTAAAACAATAATAATAGCAGTAAGTAACATCTACAGGACAGTTGTGCCAAAAGAAATATCATGAAAGGATTAATATAGCATGAGTTTTTAGTCTTTAGAACTTGAGAGAAAAAAAAATGTCTGTTCTTTAAATCATTCATTCATGGTATTTGTGTGATAACAGCACTAGACAACTAACAACAAAGTTAGGAGCTCAAATCTACCAGTCATGCTGCAGGAGAAAAATTAGGCTTTCTGAGTCCTTAAAGATTTACAGACTCTGGAACCCTATACACACTCACTATGAACAAGAACTGTCTTTGTGGCACACAACTATTACCACCACCAGGTAAATAACAGAATTTGGCATCAGAAGCAAGGTGTTGCTCTTTAAAATACCTAAAATGTGGAACTGAACAATGGATTGAGCCTGGAAGAATTATGAGGCACTTGATAGTAAGACCCTAGATTTTCTTGAAGAGAGAGTTGGTAGAGTTGCCAGAATTAAGGATAAATCTGAAGAGGGCTCATAAAAAATTGAGAGCTCTGGAAAAAGCTTTTGCTACCATGAACAGAATGTTGTTAGAAATGTGGAAAATAAATGGATTAAGTTAACATTTTTTGGTAAGTGCTGTCGAGTTGGTTCTGACACATAACAAGTCTGTATAGGGTTTCTGAGAAGCAGCTGGTGGTTTGAACTGCCTAATTTGTGGTTTGCAATCCCAGTGCTGATCCTACAACGCCACACCAGGAGCCCATAACTGAACCTGTAGTGAGACATTAAAAGGAAATTATGAACATAATACTGAACATTGAAAGAAAGAAATATTTGTTTTAGAATGGGGAAAAACTTGCCTGAATTGTGTTTGAGAGTTTTATGAAAAGCAAACCTTATAATTGATGAACTTAGATATTCTGCTGATGAGATTTCTAAGCAAAATCTTGAAGATGCAGCTATTCCAGTTGTTAACTATTACACAATTCCCAAGTCACTTCCACATTTTTAGTTGTTTGTTACAGAAGTACACCAATCTTGTTACCAACATCTGTCTTGATTTGCTGGTGCTACCATAACAAAATATCACAAATTGGATGGCTTTTTAAAAGACATTTAATTTTGAACAGGTCTGGAGGCTAGAAGTCCAAATAAAGTTGTTGACCATCTCAGTTCCTTCCAGATGCTTAGAGAATAGATCTGTTTCATATTCTTGTAGTTGCTGACAATCCTAGGAGTTATTTTATTCCTTATGGATATACCTATCTTGGTCATCATATAGTGTCTGTCTTTCCTTTGGCTTAACTCTCTTTCTATAAGACACTACTCAGAAGGGATCAGCCCCTGCTCTACTTAGTATGACTCTGTTGACTAAAAACATTTGCAAATAAAAACTAATTTCCTCAAAGTAGCATTTACAGGTATGGGAATTAGGACTTTACCATGGTCATGTAGTGGTTATGAATTGGGTTGTGAACCTTATGGTTAGCAGTTCGAAACTACCAGCTGTTCCACAGAAGAAAGATGAGGTTTCCTACTCCCAGAAAACTTTACAGCCTCAGAAACCCTGTACAGGGTCTCTATGAGTCGGAACTGACTCCATGGCACATAACAACAACAACATGTATTTTGGTGGCACACAATACAAACTGTAACAGTGTGCTACTGGACATCTCCTTCCAACTCCACACAGTAGTGTATTATGGGCCTGATATTGGGCACAATACAGTTTCAATATCATGGAAATTAGCAAATGCTACAGACCACACCTTGACATTGCTTTGTCAATTGTCTATGCTCTTGTTGCTAGGTGCCATTGAGTCGGGACCAACTCAGCAACCCTGTGCACAACAGAACGAGACACTGCCCAGTCCTGGGCTAACCTCACAATTGTTTCCACTCTTGAGCCCATTATGCTGCCACTTTGCCAATCCACCTCAATAAGGGTCTTCTTCTTTTGCTCTGACCCTACACCTTATCAAACATGATATCCTTCTCCAGTGACTGGTACCTCCTGACAATATGTCCAAAGTATGAGAGATGAAGTTTGGCCATCCTGGACTCCAAGGAGCACTCTGGCTGCACTTCTTCCAAAACAAATCTATTGGTTCTTTTGGCAGTCCATGGCACCTTTAGTATTCTCCTCCAACACTACAATACAAAGGCATCAATTCTTCTACGATCTTCCTTATTCACTGCCCAGCTTTCACATCCATATGAGGTTATTGAAAATATTATGGCTTGGATCAGGTGCACCTTTCTCCTCAAGGTGACATCTTTGCTCTTCAACACTTTAAAAATGTCTTGTGCAGCAGATTTGCCTAATGCAATACGTCGTTTGATTTCTTGACTGCTGCTTCAATGAGTGTTGATGGTTAATCCAAGAAGAATGAAGTCCTTGACAACTTCAATCCTTTCTCCATTGATAAAAATGTTGTTTATTGCTTCAATGATGAGGATTTTTATTTTCTTTACATTGAAATACAATCCATATCAAAGGGTATGGTCTTTGATCTTCATCAGTAAGTCTTTTAATTCCTCTTCACTTTCAGCAAGCAAGGTTGTATCATCTACATATTTCAGGTTGTTAATAAGTCTTCCTACAATCCTAACACTACATTTTTCTTCATATAATCCAGTTTCTTTGATTATTTGCTCAGCATACAGACTGAATAAGTACGGTAAAATAATATAACCCTGTAGCACACCTTTGTTAATTTTAAACCATTCATTATTCCCATGTTATGTTGGAACAACTGTCTCTTGGTTTTTGGACTGGTTCTTCATGAGCACAATTAAGTGTTCCGAAATACTCATACTTCACATGAGTGCATAGCTTGTCATGATCTACAAAATTGAAGGCCTTTGTGTAGTCAATAAAGCACAGGTAAACATCTTTCTGGTGTTCTCTGCTTTCAGCCAAGGTCCATCTGATGTCAGCAATGAGATCCCTTTTTTCATTTCCTATTCTGAATCCAGCTTGAATGTATGGAAGTTCTCTGTCAATATAAAACTTTACTTTCATGGGATATCAAAGATATTGTCCAATGATTTCTGCATTCCATTGGGTCACCTCTCTTTTGAATGGGCACAAATATGGACCTCTTCCAATCAGTTTGCTAGATAGTTGTCTTGCAAATTTCTTGGCATAGATGAGTGAGTGACTCCTGTGCTACTTCACTTTCTTGAAGGATTTCAATTTGTATCCCATCAGTTCCAATGCCTTGTTCTTTGCCAATTCATTCAATGCACCTTGGACTTCTTCCTTCAGTATCATTGGCTCTTTATCATATGCTACCTCTTGAAACAGTTGAACATTGACAATTTCCTTTTTATAACAGTAATTCTGTGTATTCCTTCCATCTTCTTTTGATGCTTTCTGCATCATTCAATAATTTGCCCAGAGAATCCTTCAATATCAAAAGCCAAGGCTTGAATTATTTCTTCTGTTCCATCAGCATGAGAAATGCTGAGTGCAATCTTCCAACTTGGTTTTCTAACTCCATGTCTTTGCACATTTTTTTTTTTTTTGTAATATTTGATCTTGTCTTCTGGAGCTGTCCTTTGGAATTTTCTGTTCAGCTCTTGTACCTCCTCATTTCTTCCATTTGCTTTAGCATCTCTATGCTGGAGAACAAGTTTCAGAGTCTCTTCTGACATCCATTTTGATCTTTTCCTTCTTTCTTGTCTTCTTAATGACTTTTTGCTTTCTTCTTATATGATGTTCTTGATGTCATCCCACAACTTTTTTGGTCTTCACTCTTTAATGTTTAATATATTAAATCTGTTCTTCAGATGATCTCTGGTGGGATATATTCAAGGTCATATTTTGTTCTCATGGACTTGTTTTCATTTTCTTCAACTTCAGTTTGAATTTGCATAAAAGCAATTGATGGTCTGTTCCACAATCTGTCCCTGGCTTTGTTTCGGCTGATGATGTGGAGCTTTTCCATTGTCTCTTTCCACAGATGTAGTGAATTTGATTTCTGTGTATTTCACCTGGTGAGGTCTATTTGTATAGCCATCTCTGATGCTGTTTAAAAAAGATACTTGAAATGAACAAATCCTTGGTTTTGCAGAATTCTATCATGTATGTGATCACCAGCATAATTTCTATCACCAAATACATATTTTCCAACTACTGATCTTTCCTCTTTGTTTCCTACCTTTGCATTCCAATCACCAATAATTATGTTTGACCAATTTCAGATTGAAGAAGTTGTAGAATTCTTCTATTTAAGCCCCACTGGCTTTAGTGGTTTGTGCATAAATTTGAATAATAGTGGTATTAACTGGTGCTCATTGTTGTTGTTAAGTGCAGTCCAGTCTGTTCTAACCCATCATGACCCTGTATTGGATTTCTGAAGAGCAGCTGGTGAGCTTGGACCACTGACCTTGCAGTTCAAATGGCTTTGCAGTCTTGTGCATTAACCTACAGCACCAGACCAGTATTCTAGTACTGCTTTACTGATTTTAAACCATATGGTATCCTACTGTTCTGTTCTATCAACTGCCTCTTGGTCTATGTACAGCTTCCCTACAAGCACAATTAAGTGTCCGGGAACACTCATTCTCCTTAATGTTATCTGTAGCTTGTTGTTGTTGTTGTTGTCAGGTGCCATCGAGTCGGAACCGACTCATAGTGACCCCATTCACAGCAGAATGAAACAATGTCTGATCCTGGGCCAACCTCACTACCACTGCCATGCTTGATGCCATCAATGATGCCACCTGGCCGATCCATCTCGTTGGGGTCTTCCTCTTTTTCTCTGACC
>NW_006408836.1:122523-151945 GCF_000296735.1 Chrysochloris asiatica
GAACCTCTGGCAGTTCCCTAACAATGTACTGTTGCAGTCATTTAAAAAGTATTTTCAGAAAAATTTTATTTGCATGTGATATTAATGATATTTGATGATTTGTGTATTACATTGGGTTACATCTCTTTGGAATGAGTACAGAAATGGATCTCTTCCAATTGGCTGTCTAGGTAACTCTCTTCCTTTTTTTTGTGGGGGGCGGGGTGAGGAGCATAGATAAGTGGCATCCATTGCTGCATCAGTTTGTTGAACAATTTCATTTGAACAAAGTGGTTGTATTCCAATAATTTCTGGACCTTTGTTAGTCATCGTTGCCTTCAATGCAGCTTGAAATCTTTCCATCAATACCATCAGTTCCTGAATTATGCTTCCTCTTGAAATGCTTGAATACCACCATTTCATTTGGGTACAGTGACTTTGTATTCTTTCCATCTTCCTTTGATATTATCTTCATCATGCAATATTTTGCCCCCTAATTCTTCAATATTCCAAGGCAAGCTTTGAATTTGTTTCTTCACTTCTGTTTGATTGAGAAATGCTGAAAATATTCATCCCTTCTGATTACCTAACTCCATGTCAATGCATATTTCATCAAAATAATTTATTTTGTTTTCTCAAACTGCCCTTTGAAATTTTCTGGTCAGTTCTCTTACTTCATCATCTATTCCTGTGCTTTAGCTTCTCTATGCTGAAGAGCAATTTAAAAGTCTCTTCTGACATCCATTTTGGTCTTTTCTTTCTTTTTTATGATCTTGTGTCTTTTTTTCATGGATGATGTTCTTGATGTCAGCCCACAACTATTCTGATCTTTGGCTATTAGAGACTAATACATCAAATTCAGGTTGGATATATTGAGGCCATATTTTGGCTCTTGTAGACTTGTTTTAATTTTCTTCAGTTTCATCCTGAGCTTATATATAACTTCATGGTCTGTTCCACAGTCTGTCCCTATCCTTCTTTTGACTGATGATATTGAGTTTTTCCACCATCTGTTTCCACAAACTATGTCAATTTGATTCTTGTATATTCAATTTGATGAGGTCCATGAATACAGCTGTTGTGGTGGACATGTTCTGTGGCATTAGTTCTGACTCATAGTGACCCTGTATAGTGTTTCTGAGACTGTAAGTCTTTATAGGAGCAGAAAGCCTCATCTTTCTTTCACAGAGCAACTATTAGTTTTGAACTCTTGACATTGCAGTTAGTAGATCAACTTGTAATCCACTGCACTACCAGAGATCCTTGTCCATGTGTATAGTCGCCTTTTATGTGGTTGAAAGGTATTTTAAATGAATAAACTACTGGTCTTGCAGAATTCTATAATGAGATTTCCAGCATTGTTTCTATCACCAAAGTCATATTTTCCAACTACTGATCCTTCTTCTTTGCTTCCAACCATTGTATTCCAGTAACCAGTGATTGTCAATGCATCTTGATGCATGTTTGATCGATCAATTTCAAACTGAAGAAGTTGGTAGAATTCCTTAACTTCATCATCATTTACTTTAAAGGTTGGTGTGTAAATTTGAATAACATTGATATTAATTGGTCATCCTAGTAAGTGTATGGATATTATCCTATAATAGCACTGTACTTCATAATAGGAGCTCTGGTAGCGTAGGGGTTACAAATCGGGGTGCGAACCTTAAGGTCAGCAGTTCAAAACTACCAGCCGCTCCGCGGGAGAAAGATAAGGCTTTCTGCTCCCGTAAAGATTTACAGCCTCGGAAACCCTGTACAGGGTAGCTATGGGTCAGAACTGACTCAATGGCACTTAACAACAAAAACAACAACAACTTCATGATAAATCTTAAAATGTTCTTTTTAACGAATTCCCCACCATTCCTCTTCAAATTATTATTCCTGGCATAGTAAACCATACAATTGATAAAAAATGGCCAATACCAGTCCATTTCAATTCATTAATGCCTAGGATATTGAACTTCATTAGTTCCATTTCATTTTTTACAACTTCTGATTTTCCTAGATTCTCACTTCATATACTCCATATTCCAATTAATAATGAATGTTTGCAGTGTTCTCCTAATTTTTAATTGTGCCTCATAAGCAAACAAAGTCCCTAAAGTTCTGTCAATTTCCATCATGATCAACTCTACTTTCAAGAGACAGTTCATTCCAAATAATATTTTGAGTGTTTTCCAAGCTGAGGGTCTCATTTTCCAGCAGTATGTCAGACAATGTTCCACTGCTATTCGTAAGTATTTCATAAGTAATCAATTATTCAGAAGTGGCATGTCTCTTCTTCTTAGTCTGTCTTAGTCTGGAAGCTCTGCTGAAACCTGTCTCCCATGGTTGACCTTTCTGGTATTTAAAATACTAGTGTCACAGCTTCCAGTTTCATAGCCACACACAAGCCATTATAATACAACAAACTGACATACAAGTGGTGGTATGTGTGTATACATATACTTATTTTTTCCAAAGAGCTGGCTGTTAAGCATTTGCTCAATAACACAATTAAGTGTTGTAAAGGTAATAAAGGTGAAGACATTTATCTACGATTGAACATGGCTCCTAGAGACTACCATGATTTTAGTGCAGTGAAAGTTTAGCAGTAAAAAGATAAGGCTTGATAAGAATTATTAAAAGTATTGTTGTTGTTGGTAAGTGCTGACGAGTCAGTTCCGACCCACAGTGACCTTGTAGAGGGTTTCCAAGGAGCGATTGGTGAGCTTGAACCACCAACCCTGCAGTTCACACCAACTTTGCAGTCTAGAGTATTAACCCACAGTGCCACACCATGACTCTATTAAAAGTATAGGGAATACCAAAATTTGATGTGGTACTATAGGGTATGTACTGGACTGCTAACCACAAGGTTGGTGGTTCAAATCTATCATTTGTTCCTTGGAAATCATATACAGGGATGCTATGAGTTGAAGCCAACTCAAAGACAGTTCACAACAACAACAACAAAGGGAATAAAGTACTTCTTTATAGTTGGTCAGAACACTTTCATTTCTGGATGTGGTTAATCATCACTGGATTGAGAGGCATGGATGGCTTTGGCTGGTTTTTACTCTCCAAAGTTAATTCTGATATACATAATTTTGGTGTCAGAAGAAACTAAGACCCTTATATTATGAAGAACCTTATGATAGCAGTAATCTGTCTGTAACAATAGACCACCTGTGCTTAGAATTCCATGCTGTGCATTGGTGGATGATTAAAGTAATCTCCACATTGTTGAGTTCAGGAGTAAGTCCAACAGACCCTAAGTCTGTGGTGGAACCAAGAGAAGCCTCTGTGCCTAGTACAAAGAAAGTGGTCCAGTCCATTAATCAACTTGGTGTATAAATCCTAGACTCGGACACTCTCTCTCCTAACCTATTTCATGTGTTTAAAATTCTCCGCACTCCATTTTTTTTTTTTTTTTTTTAAATCTACAAAGGACTGCTGTTGCTCTACTCTTTTTCTATGTCCTAAGGTAGACATGTGTCTAAATGGAAAAATACAATGAGTATACTGTCAGACACTGAGATGAAAGGCACAGGTTAGTTCAAAGTACTTCAGCCAGAGAAAGTATTCTGTATCTTTGGCAAAAAATAAAAAAAACAGGAATCTTTTGAACTAAAAGTTAAGTTCCTATAGCTAGCTGTGGGGGTGTTAGTGATTATCATTCATTTGCCTAATATTAAAATTTAGGTAAAAACAAATCTGATACATATGAAAATTACTATACATATAAAAAAGTAATAATTTGTATTTTCTTTTTTTTTTTACATTGATAATTATATGATAGATTAATTAGAATTTTAAAATAGAGAAATGGGATGAAGTACTAAATGCATTCAGGTTAACCCACAAATCAGCAAATTAAGGTCCCAAAAGCTTTGTCGATTCCCATCATTTTTTATTTATTATACAATCAGTTCCCAAGTTGCAAATGTGATCAATTCTTAATGATGTTTTTAAGTTAAATTTGTATGTATGTCTGAACAGAAGCATATGGTTCTTATTTAGCTTTACTTTTGTTCAAGAAAAGCCTTTAGTTCTTTTCAATGATTTAAAAGCTGCATGCAGTAAGTGAAGGTGAGTGTGATGAAGAATTTGTTGTGAGTAGGGGATGGTTCAATCCTTTCAAAGTAAGGGCAAATTTGCATACAAAACACCAAGAAGGAGTTGTACAGAAGTCAGATAGATATTAATAACCAAGGTTTTTACTGTACATATTATTGATCTCCACAACATGGTAAAACAAAACAAAACAAAAACTTCTTTACTCTAAGTGCAATTATATTGATTGATTTTTCTGTGAGCTTTAGGTTATGAGGACATTTAACAAGATATGATATTTTAATCACAGTGTATTAAGTTCCCTACGTCCATTACTTGGAATCCTGGCATGGCACTGTGGGTTAATGTACTGAACTGCAAAGCCTGTTCAAACAACAAAATTGGGAATTCAAGCTCACCAGTGATTCCTTGGAAACCCTATACAGGGTTGTTATGAGTCAGAACCAACTTGATGGCACTTAACAAAACAACAACAATATCCACTATGAACTTCATAGATATCCCAGTGTCCATTTGCTATTTCTAGCTGCTTTGGGAGGACATTTACTAGTTATATTGTATAATTATTTTGGTAACATGAACAAAAGATCTCTCTGAAAGGAAGAAAAACATGCAAAAGTACAAAAAGGAAATCCTAAAGATATTTATTTCACCACTCATCTGTCAGTTTGTCCTTCTGTGGTACCTTGTATGTTGATGTGATACTGTAAATTCTTCCTCTAGGTTTTTTAAATGCCAGCAAGTTATCTCTTGGTGGGCAAGTTTTAGCAGAGCTTCCAGACTAAGACAAACTAGGAAGAAGAGGCAAAAACACTTCTGAATGGTTTACTGAAAATTGTATCATTAACCACTAAAAAAACTTTTAAATAACACCTCAGTTTGGAAGTTACTCAAAATAGGACTAGGAAAGAGTTGCCTCATCAAAATAGAGTTTACCTAAATGATGCAGACAGACTTAAGTCTTTCAGGACCTTCATTTTCTTATGTGCACAAATCAAAATGGGAAGAAACAGCTGCAAACATACCTAATAATTAGAACATAAAATTTATGATGTATGAATACAGGAAATTTTCATTGTCAAAAATGAAATGAGATGCATAAAGATTGACATCTTAGGCATTAATGAGCTGAAATGCATTGATATTGACCATTTTGAGTTACTCATATGGTTCACTATGCTGAGAATGACAATTAGAAGAAGAATGGTACACATTCATTGTCAAAAAGAACATTTCAAGATTTATCAATGCTATCTGTTTTAGGATAAATCCCTTATGCCTACAGGGAAGACCAGTTCATACCATTTATTATTTACATTTATGCACCAACCACTAATGCAGTGATTATGAAATTGAGGAATTCTGCCAATGTCTTCAGTTTGAAATTGATGAAATATGCAATCAAAATTTAATGATAACTACTGGTGATTGGAATGTGAAATTTGGAAACAAAGAGGTAGGCTCTTAAATTGGAAAATAAGGCTTTGGTGATAGAAATTACACTGGAGAATAATGATGAAATTTTGCACGACCAGTGACTAATTCATTGTAAATGACAACATAAAGGCTTACTGTACCTTTTCAACAACATAAAGACTGACTATACCTCTGGACCTCATCAAATGGATTAAAATGGAATCAAAATGATTACATCTGTGGGAAAAGATGATAGAGTAGCTCCATATCATCAACCAAACTAAGACCACACACAGACTGTGGAACAGACCATCAATTGCTCATATGAAAGTTCAGACTGAAGCTGAAGAAAATTAAAACAAGTCCAAAAGAGTTAAAATATGACCTTGACTATATCCCAACTGAATTTAGAGACCATCTCAATAACAGATTCCATGCATTATTTACTAATAACAAATGACAAGAATAGTTGTGGAATGACATCAAAAATATCATACATGAAGAAAGCAATAGATGATCAAAAATACAGGAACAAAGAAAAGACCAAAGTGGATTTCAGAAGAGAACCTGGAACTTGTTCTTGAGTGTAGAGAAGGTATAGCAACTGGAAGAAATGATGAAGTAAAAGAGCAAAACATAAAATTTCAAAGGGGAGTATTGGAAGACCAAGTATTGTAATGAAATGTGCAAAGATGTGGAGTTAACAACCAAAAGAGAAGAACATAGTCTGAATTTTTCAAACTGAAAGAATTGAAGAAAAAATTCAAGCATTGATTAGGAATACTAAAGGAGTCTATGAACAAGTCTTCAAAGAAATACAATCAGAATGCTCCTTAGTAGTCAAGATGGTGAGATTTTTGTCTCTCTTACGTCAGACACATTTTCAGGAAGGATGGTCTCTGGAGAAAGAGAAAGACATTATGCTTGATAAAGTGGAAGGTCAGCAAAAACTTGGAAGACTCCCAGTGAGATGGAATGACACAGCAGCAGCAACAATAGCCTTTAATGTAACAACAATTGTGAGGCTAGCATAGAACTGGGTAGGGTTTTGTTCCATTGTACAAAGGTTAGCTAGGAATTGGAACTGACTCAATGGAACCTAACAACAACAATATGGGCAAAATATTGAATGATGCTGTAAACATGAAAGGAAGATAGGAGGAATATACAGAGTCACTGTACCAAAAAGAACTGGTCAATGTTCAATCATTTCAAGAGTTACATTATGATCAAGAACAGATGGTATTGAAGGAAGAAGCCCAAGTTGTACTGAAGGCATTGGTGGGAAACAAAGCTTTGGGAACTGACAGAATACAAAGTGAAAAGTTTCAATAAACTGATGCAGCAGTGAAGTTGTATCTCAAGAAATCTGGAAGATAGTTACCTGACCAACGAGCTGTGAAAGATCTATATTTGTGCCCATTTCTAAGAAAGCTGACCCAATGGAATGCCTAAACCATTTCACAATACCATTAATATCACATGCAAGTAAAATTTTGCTAACGATCATTCAAAAGTTTTTGCAGCAGTACACAGGGAGCTGCCAGAAATTCCAGCCAATTTAGAAGAGAATGTGGAAAGAAGTATATAATTGCTGAGGTAAGATGGATCTTGGTTAAAAGCAGGGAATACCAGAAAGATGTTTACTTATGTTTTATGACATTGAAAATGCATTAGACTGTGTAGATCATAATAAAATATGGATAACATTGTTAAGGATAGGAATTCCACATTTAATGGTACTTATGAGGATCCTGTCCACCACTCGTCTGTCAGTTTGTCATACTGTGGTGGATTGTGAGTTGCTGTGATTCTGGAAGCTATGCCAATGGTATTTTAAATACCACCTGGGTCACTCATATGGACAGGTTTCAGATAAGCTTCCAGATGAAGACAGACTAGGAAGAAGAAGTGGCAAACTACTTCTGAATATTTAATCACTGAAAACCTTACGAATAGCAAAGAAACACTATCAGACATAGTGCCAGAAAATGAGACCCTCACGTTGGAAAGTGTGACTGGGGAAGAGTTGGCCATGATGACTTGAATGGCGTACTGCTTGTGGGAGTAAAGCTGGTGGGACCTTCATTTGTTGATGAAGGCAAAACTCAAAATGTGAAGAGAAAAAGCTGTAAACATCCATTAATAATCGGAACATGGAATGTACAAAGCATGAATCTAGGAAAATTAAAAATTGTCAAAAATGAAATGGAACACATAAACATCAGTATCTTAGGCACTATTGAGCTGAAATGGACTGGTATTGCCCATTTTGAACCTGACAACCACATAGTGTACTATGCAAGAATGACTAATGGAAGAGGAATGGTGTTGCATTCATTGTCAAAAAGAACATATCCAGATCAGTCATGAGGTACAATGCTGTGTGTGATAGGATAATATCCATGTGCCTACAGGGAAGACCACTTAATACCACTATTATTCAAATTTATACACCAACCACTAAAGCCAATGAGGATGAAATAGAAGAATTCTACCAACTTCTTCTATCTGAAATTGATCAAACATGCAATCAAGATGTATTGCTCATTACTGTTGATTGGAATGCAAAGGTTAGGAGCAAAGAGGAAGGTCAGTAGTTGGAAAATATGGCCTTGGTGATAGAAAAGATGCTGGAGAATGCATGATAGAATTCTGCAAAATCAATGATTTGTTCATTTCAAATACCTTCTTTAGACAGCATAACAGATGACTATACACATGGACCTCACCAGATGAACCTCATAGAAATCAAATTGACTACATTTGCGGAAAGAGACAATGGAAAAACTCCATATCATCAGTGAAACAAGGCTAGGGGCAGATTGTGGAAAAGACAATCAATTTCTCATATACAAATTCTAACTGAAGCTGAAGAAAATGAAAACAAGTCCAAGGCAGCTGTAATATGACCTTGAATATATCCCACCTGAATTTAGAGACCATCTGAAGAACAGATTTGATACATTAAGCACTAAAGACTGAAGACCAGAAAAGTTGTGGGATGACATCAATAATATCATACAAGTAGAAAGCGAAAAGTCATTAAGAAGACAAGAGATAAGAAAAAGATCAACATGGATATCAGAAGAGACACTAAAACTTGCTCTCCAGGGTAGAGATGCTAAAGCAAATTGAAGAAATGAGGATGTCCAAGAGCTGAACAGAACATTTCAAAGGTCAGCTTGACAAGACAAAGTCAAATATTACAAAATGTGCAAAGATCTATTGTCAGAAAACCAAACAGGAAGAACATGTTCAGTATTTCTCAAGCTGGAGGAATTGAAGGAAAAATTAAAGCCTCGACTTTTGTTATTGAAGGATTCTCTGGGCAAATTATTGAATAATACAGAAAGCATCATCTGTTATGCTGTCTAAAGAAGGTATCTGAAATGAACAAATCATTGATTTTGCAGAATTCTATCATGCATTCTGATGTTCAACCATTTCAAAACATAGCATATGATCAAGAGCCAATGACACAGAAGGAGGAAGTCCAAGGAGAATTGAAGACATTGGCAAAGAACAAGGCACCAGGAATTGATGGAATAAAAATTGATATCTTTCAAGAAAGTGAGGTGGCACAGGAGGCACTCAGTCACCTATGCACAGAAATATGGAAGGCAACTATCTGGATGACTGATTGGAAGAGATCCATATTTGTGTCCATTCCAAAGAGAGGTGACCCAATGGAATGCAGAAATCATCGGGCAATATCTTTGATATGCCATGCAAGTAAAGTTTTACTAAACGTAATACAGAAACAGCTGCAAGCATACATTGACAGAGAACTTCCAGAGGTTCAAGCCAGACTCAGAAGAGGCCATGGAACGAGGTATATCATTGCTGATGTATGATGGATCTTGGCTGAAAGCAGAGACTACAAGAAAGATGTTTACTTGTGCTTTACTGATTACTCAAAGGGTTTTGATTGTGTGGATCATGACAAGCTATGGACAGCATTACTAAGTATGAGAATTCCGGAACACTTAATTGTGATCATGAGGAATCTGTACATGGACTAAGAGGCAGATGTTCGAACAGAACATGGGAACACTGAATATTTTTAAATTAAGAAAGGTGTGCGACAGGGTTGTATTCTTTCACCATACTTATTCAACCTGTATGCTGAGCAAATAATCTGAGAAGCTGGGTTCTATGAAGAAAAACGTGGCATCAGGATTAGAGGAAGACTCATTAACAACCTGTGATATGCAGATGATACAGCCTTGCTTGCTGAAAGTTAAGAGGTCTTAAAACTTTTACTGATGAAGATCAAAGAGCACAGCCTTCAGTATGGATTACATCTCAATATAAAGAACACAAAAATCCTCACCACTGGTCCAATAAACCACATTCTTCTTAATGGAGAAAAGATTGAAGTTATCAAGACTTCATTCTTCTTGGATCAACTATCAACCCTCATGGAAGCAGCAATCTAAAAATCAAACGACATATTGCATTAGGCAAAAAGATCAAAGATGCCAGTTTGAGGACTAAGGTTTGCCTGACCTAAATCATGGTATTTTCAATAACCTCATATGCATATGAAAGCTGGACAGTGAATTAGGAAGACCATAGAATAACTGATGCTTTTGAGTGATGGTGTTGGAAAAGAATATTGAAAGTGCCATGGGCTGGCAAAAGAAACAACAGATCTGTGTTGGAAGAAGTGCAGCCAGAGTATTCCTTAGACGCCAGGATGGCCCAACTTCGTCTCTCATATTTCGGACATATTGCCAGGAGGGACCAGTCGTTTGAAAAGGATATCATGTTTGTTAGGGTGGATGCTTAGAGAAGATGAAGAATACCATCAGCGAGTTGGATTGTCAAAGTGGCAGCATCAGTGGGCTCAAGTGTGGCAACAATAGTGAGGTTGGTCCAGGATCGGTAGTGTTTCATTCTGTTGTGCATAGGGTCACTGTGAGTCAGTATCGACTCGATGGTACCTAACAACAACAACAAAATTAGGATCCTGTACCTAGACCTGTTCGTTCAAACAGAATAGGGGGATAATAAGTGGTTTAAAATCAGGAACAGTGTGGTTCATGGTTTCAATCTTTCACCATACTTATTCAATCTGTATGTTGAGCACATAATTCAAGAAACTGGATTATATGAAGAAGAATAATGGCATCTAGATTTGAGGAAGAGTTATTTGCAACCTGTAATATGCAGATAATACAAGCTTGCTTGCTAGAAACAAAGAGTACTTCAAATATTTACTGATGAAGATCATATGCACCTAACTGTAAAGAAAACAAAAATTCTCATAACTGGACTAATACATAACATCATGATAAATGGAGAAAAGTCTTCTATTTGTTTGGGTCCATAATCAATGCTAATGGAAGAAGCAGTCAAAAAGTCAAACAATGTATTAATTTAGGCAAATCTACTGCTAAAGACCTCTTTAAAATACTCATGATCAAGGATGTTAATTTGAGAGCTGAGGTGTGCCTGACCCAAGCCATGGTATTTTCCATTGCCTCATATGCATCTTAAAGTTAGACAATGAAAAAGGACTACTTCAGAGGAATTAATGCATTTTAATTATAGTGTTAGCAAGAATATTGGAAATACCATGGATGTCCAAAAGAACAAGTCTGTTTTGGAAGAAGTACAGTCAGAATGCTCCTTAGAAACATGTCTCTTATTTTAAACATATTATCAAGAGGGACCAGTGCCTGGAGTAGGACATAATGTTTGGAAAAGTGGAATATCATTGAAAAACAGAAAGATCCCCAACAAAATGGATTGACACAGTGGCAGCAACAATTGGTTCAAATATAATAGCAACTGAGCCATGCTTTATTTTGTTGTACATAGAGTCATTATGAGTCATAACCAGCTCAATAGCACCTAACAGCAATAACATAAATATATATTTTTTAAATTGGAAGCTCAGATGATAATCCCAGAAATACCTAAAGGGGAACTTGAAAAAATAATCAAGGTCCATGAAACCATTATTATAACATCATTGAAAGCTCTTTAAATGTTTATTTAAAAATAATATGCTACAAGGAAAGAAGTAAAATTTGAGAAAAATTTCCAATGTCCCATAATGTGGGAACCTAGAAATTATGAACCTCACATGGCTACATCCTTACTAAGCCATTTTAAAAAATTTATCTGAAGTCTTTGCTTACCAGATGGAAATTTTCAAAGAATGAAAATATTCCCTTTGCACTTAAGATTCAGCTGTGTCATTGTGCAGGTGTATGTATTAGGGAAGGATTAAGCTAAATGATAAAAGCTCTGACCCGTGAGAGGAGGCCCTGATATTCATGAATCAAACTGACTCTCTCTCTAGTGGTTAGAATTAATATTTGTTTTCTCTTATGACAATAATTGAACTCTTTGATTAGTCTTACAATGTCAGAATAAATCTCTGTACTAAAAAGATGTGCTATGAAGAAGAAAGCATATTTTTCAGTGTCTCAAAGATAGCAGATCTGGCAATAAGCAAAATGTTCCTTTGTTTGTTGCCCTTCAAGTTTTAAACTAAGTCAAGACATTGGTAGTTAAATAATGTGTTTAAAGAGAAAACATCATTCATTTATCTTCTATTTCACTTAAGGCCAAATAATTTTCCATGGTGGAGAAGTTAGGGATAGAACCAGCACACAGAACCCCCATCATCTTTTGTGTCCAGGACAGCTGAAACAGCTCTCTTCTCACTAAATTCCTTAGGAAGGCTGACAAATCAAACAAGTAAGCAAGCAAGCAGAGATCCAGCCTAATTAAAGTTTGTGGCTGGAAATCCAAAGAGGTATACTTGTGAACAAAATACAGCTAGGAATAAAGCTTTTATTTCATCCTCAATACATTTAAACTTGAACCCATTTCCACAGAGTCTTACATGCCCTCCTTCAATACCACACGATAAGGACATTACAAATGGTCTTAGGAAGTGCTCACAAACAAAGCAACATTTTCCAAGCATCTCCTAAAACCATTCTCACTTTGCTGCCCCTGTGAAGAGCATTTGAGAAGGCAGGAACTTGGCAGTCTCAAAGCAGCAAAATGTGGCTCATGAAGCACAGGACCTTGGCCTCTCCCCAGCAGCTTGCCATCACTAACAAGCCCCAGGCTGTACCTTTGCAGGATAGATCTCTCTCACCCTGGGCCTTTTGTATGTGTGTCATAGTCAATAACCAGTTGACACAACTACTCCACTCAGCCATCTGTCAGCTCTCAATAGAATAGGAAGGGTTTATTTGAAGCATTTAAATAGGAATTTTCTCTCACAGTTGTCAATGACACTATTGTTTTAGAGGGCTTTGCCAAGAGAATCCAAATGCGCAGAGCACTGTCTCTATACTAATTCTTACCTTGGAGATATGTTTTAATTTAAAAAAATTGTTGTGGATTGAATTGTTTCCCAAAAATATGCATGTTGGAACTTTATCCTCTATACCTGTGGAAGTAATCCTATCTGAGGATAGGGTTTTCTTTGTTGTGTTAATGAAGCCATATCAGTGTAGTTGTGTGGTCTTAAACCTAATCACTCTAGCTTCATTTCTATCCCAAGGCCTGTCTGAGACTGAAGAAAGTGATTTTCTACCATTTTGTTTTAGTTCTTAGACTGTAAACAAGTGTCCTACCTGTGATACATTTACTATCAAATTCTACACATTTCTGTGCTTTTTATTGGTGATTTTGCTGTTTAAAATAATCCCTGACCATATACTAAAATGTTCCTAAGCACAAGATGACTGTTATATGTTTTAAAGAAAATATGTGTGTCAGATAAGCTTAATTCAGACACCAGATAAAGTGCTGTTGGCTGTGAGTTCAATGTTAATTAATCAACAATATATATTAAATAAGGTATTCTAAACAGAAACACAGGAGCTCTGGTAGCGTAGTGGTTACGAATCGGGCTGCGAACCTTAAGGTCAGCGGTTCGAAACTACCAGCTGCTCCGTAGGAGAAAGATCAGGCTTTCTACTGCAGTAAAGATTTACACCCTTGGAAACCCTGTACAGGGTCACTATGGGTCGGAACCGACTCAATAGCACTTAACAACAACAACAAACAGAAACACACCACAAAGATTAGGAACAGAGAAGCAAGTACAAAAGGGGAAAGCTATACACCACTTGGAAATCACCAATGAACCTTGGTGTACAAAGAATTCTAGAAAAGATGAGACAAGGATTTCCCTAGAATGTCAACAGAGAACTTTGTTTTAGATTCAGTGTGCCCTGAATTAGGACTTCCAGCCTCTTAAACTGTGTAAAGATGGTATTGTTTTTGTTATAGCGGTTCTAGAAAAGTAAGACAGAAACATTTAAAAATGCAAATACAAAGTTTTGTTCTCCTGCAATAATTCCCCTATGAAAAATTTACTTTAAGTAAGGACTTTATACAATGGCCACAAATAAATTCATACATACCTCTGCAGAATGTCTCTCTCATATAAATGATATTAACATTCTCAAATACCGGAGAATAGTTTTCTATAGGCGTGTGGGCCCAGTACTCATAACAGTTGGCATATGGCACTCCTTTAGGCTCTCATTTCATGGAGGCAGTATTTGAATTATTTTCTTTGGAAGCATGTCTTCAATGTTGCATAAGAAATGAAGAGTGGATAGGCCTCACATTTTTCTCCAAAGTAACAGCTACATCTTAGATGTGGCTGAAATAAACAACTGTTGGTCTGTCAGCTGCACAGTCACCAGCATATTGTGGAAAATAAGGCAGTCATAGCAGTTGCTAAGGGGGACGCAACCCCATTATTCTGATAATTCTGGAGTTCAAAGAGGTAACTAAAGAGAAATGCTTTCACTGGTAGAAAGCAGAACATTTTTGTAGAAAGAGTGTTCTGTTCTCAAAGGGGGATTTGGTTTGATCTGAGATACAGCTGAGAAGAACCTAAAAGTACCTCTCAAAAAATCAAGATACACGTTTCTGGGCTCTTCCATTCAATTCTCACCCCATCAGCCATCCTTGTTACCCATGTATAGAATAGATTAAGAGACAGACAGATAGGTCATTGCCATTAAATTGACTCTGATTTACGATGACACTACAAGAGAATGAAATGTTTCCCAGTATTGTATCTTCATAATTAACAGCATGTTCAAGTCTATCATTGAGGCTGCTGTACCAATCCATCTCACCAAGAGTCTCCCTCATCCTATTTCACAAGCATGATGTCCTCCTCCAGAAACTGAACCCTCCTAATGATATGTCCAAAAGAAGGGACTCAAGCAATGTTCTATTGTGATTCCTAAGGTTTTCACTGGCCAATTTTCAGAACTAGATCACCAGGCCTTTCTTCTGAGTCTGTCTTAAGCTGGAAGCTCTGCTCAAATCTGTCTATCCTGGATGATTCTGCTGATATTTTAAATACCTACAACATCTCTTCCAGCCTGATAACAACATATAAGTATGATAAACTGAGAGACAGTGGTGGTGTTATGAAACACTGGCCCTTTACAAGCTTTAACCTATGATTTACCTTCCAATGCAATTCTGCCAAGTCAGTCATCTGTGGGATTGGTTCCACGCATCTAAACAAAAAAGAACACTTATCAAGGTAGTGGTGGGTCTAGCATCAGAAACTGAATTCCAGGGGATTACACAAATCATAGTTTCCATTCACAGACCTGTCTTAATACAAATGGCTTCCATTTGATCACTGCAAAGTGACTGACAGTATTTGTATTAGATAAAGTTTTTCTCAGATAAACCCTTTGTTTTATAAATAAGGGAACGGATTCATAAAGTTTAAGTAGTAGGCTGAAGAACATTCAATTAAGTTTTGTAAAATCAGCTCACTCTCTAAAACACCATTGTTGTTTCTGCTGCTATTGTTATTAGTTTTTGTTGTTAATTATTGTTGAGTCAATTCCAGCTCATGGCAATGTCATGTATACAGAGTAAAACTGCTCCAGAGGATTTTCAAGGCATGACCTTTAGGAAGCAGATCTGTCTTCCAAGAAGCCTTTTGGTGGGCTTGAACCACTAACCTTTCAGGTAGTAATCAAACATTTAACTATTTGTGAAATCCAGGAACTGTTTCTAAAATACTACCTCTGTCTTAAACTTTGAAAAATGTCTACTCTAAATGAACCAAATTTCTTGCTAAAAAAACTGATAGAAAAATTAAACTTATGGAGATATGATAAAAACAAAATAATTGGTACTTGAAAAACATTTTAACATGCATTACATAATAGAAAGAATCAATACAAAAAGCTGAATCATCCCATCTGATTGCAATCCAAATTTATTCCAGACATCTGTACTATACTGAGACAACATGTTTTCTTTTGAATCTAAGTAATCCATTTTAACATTAAAATTATAGACCACCAATGCTAAACATTCTTTAAAAAAAAAAAATTGTGCAGTTATAATTAAATCAAATGCAAAACATTCAAAAATATTGACAACTGGAATTTAATATTTTGAAATTAATAATATCCTATGTTGTTGTTGCTAATTGTGATCGACTTGGTTCCGACTCATAGCTACCCTGTATAGGGTTTCTAAGGAGGTAGGTTTGAACTACTGACCTTGTGGTTTGCATTCCAGTGCTGCTCTAGATTATATAATATCAATAACATCAACTCCATATTTGCATGACAAAGTTTACAATTTAAAGGTTACTTTTGTTAGCTTAAATGCAGAGTGCTATGACATATAATTTCCAATTTTTACCTTCTTCAAGCTCTTTCCATTAAAACATGACCATTTTAAACATATTTGTTGAAAGCATGAGTCTACGACAGACACTGTCACTTACTGGCTCTGTAACCTTAGTGGTGGTAGTTATGTGTCTTGGAGTCGGTTCCTACTCATAGCGACCCTATACAGGGTTTCCGAGGAGGCTGGAAATCTTTACGGTAGCAGAAAGCCTCATCTTTCTCTCATGGGACATCTGGTAGTTTCGAACTGCTGACCTTAAGGTTTACAGCCAGATTTGTAACCATTACGCTACCCTATGACCTTGGGGATAGTTATTTAACCTCTCTATATTTTCTCCCCTATAAAGTCTAGCGTAGTGGTTACCAATCGGGTTGATAATCTCACGGTCAGAAGTTTGAAACTACCAGCTGTTCCGCAGGAGAAAGATGAAGCTTTCTGCTCCCGTAAAGAATTACAGCCTCAGAAACCCTGTACAGGGTCGCTATGAGTCAGAACCGACTCCACAGCACATAACAACAACAACAACATAGTTTCTCCCCTGTAAAGTCTTTACCTTGTGGGATTTTAGAATTAAATGAGATAATCTATCTAAAGGCCTGTACTCAGTCTGACACACAGAATAGAAAATCCACAGTCATTGAGTTGATTCCAACTCACAGCAACTCTACACAGGTTTTCCAAGACTGTAAATCTTTATGGGAGTAGACAGTCTCATCTTTCTCCTGTGTTATGCCTGGTAGGTTTGTAACATTGACCTTGTTAGCAGCCCAACAACCTACCCTAGAGTACAACGAGGAATCCTTGACATACAAAGCAGTCATTGTTATTTGCCTTGGAGTCAATTCCGACTCACAGCAATCCTATATAGGGTTTCTGAGGAGTGACTGGTGAATTTGAACCACCAACCTTACAGTTCAAACCGTTCTTGTGGTCTGATTCATTAGCCTACAGTGCCACACAAAATAGTTGATAAATATTAAATATTACTGTTAATAATGCTGTTGTTAAGAGCCGTTGAGTCAGTTCCAATTCATAATGACCATGCATAGGGTTTCCAAGGAGCGGCTGGTGAGTTTGACCCACCAACTTTGTGGTTCAAACTAACCTTCTGGCTCAGTGCATTATCCTACAGCATCACACCAGGACTATTAATAGCTGCAGACATTTATTTAGCACATACTATGATCTGACAAGTCCCTGAGTGGCATAAATGGTTTATGCTTGACCACCAACTGAAAGGTTAGCAGTTAGAAACCATCCAGAAGAAAGAGCCTGCTGATCACAGCTTCTGTAAAGATCACAAACAAACAAAATAAAATCTAAAATCTATAAAGAAGTAGTATTCTGCAACACATGTAGGGTTTGTTTTTCTGTTTTCAGTTTTTGTTACTGTTAAGTGCCATTGAATTTGTTCTGACTCATAGCAACCCTGTATAGGGTTTCCACAGAGTAGCTGGTAGGTTTGAATCACGGACCTTTTGGTTAGCAGTCCAGTGCTTATCCTACAGCACTTACCAGAACTTCTAATTTAAGTACTTTACACACACACACATATATATTAGCTCACTAAATCGTCACCATAATGTTCTGAGTTTGATAATATTATGATTTTCATTTCCTGGATGTCAAATCTGTAGCACATACAGGCTCAGTAACTTCCCAAGGCCATGCAGCTAGTAAATAGTAAATGAAGTGTGAAAGGTGTCAGCATGGTGCCAGATTCTACCTCTTATCACTGCCTTACACTTCAAGGTATAAACAATGTCTAACTCATGGTTTTTTTTTTTTTTTCTCCTCTATTTTCTATACACCTTACACAAATGTATGATCCTTATGTATGCTGAATTTATCTTCAATAATATTTCTTGTTATTTCAGCTTTAGGGAAAACAAACTATTTCCACAAAGCAAACCACAATGTCTACTGTGGCAATAACTTCCAAAGTAAAATAAAGTATGTGTGGTCTCATAAACAGAATTACATTTGTTGTAATTGGACACTGAATGTAAGAAATCATGCCTGTGACAGAATATTCAAAGCATGTTGTTGTTGTTAAATCCTGTCAAGCCATTCCGACTTTTCAATCCAGTGCATTAACCCACAGTGTCACAACAAGACTCCATTCAAAGCACAGTTACTAGATTTGAAGACAAGCAATCAGATTTTTCCATTTCTCAAGAAATAAAGTCCTTGATATTATTGTATCCTCTGGCCCTGCTTCCTGACTCTCATCAGCAAGAAAAGCAACATATTTAACTGCAGAAATGCCCAATTGTCATAAGCAATTAAAATGACCCTAATTTTAAGATTGTCTTCTTTATTTAGAAGCCACGAAAATGAGGGTCACTGGTTATATTCCTGGGGGAATGATTTGGAGGGAACAATTAGCCTCAGACTCTGCCCTTCAAATCAAACAGCGTTCTGGCTTGAAATCTATTTTCCATCCCAAAACGATGTGTTCTAGTCTCTATTCTATAAGAACTATCATCTTCAATTTTAAGTATCTTATCTTTAAAATAGATATAGCAAAAATATATCATTAGAGACAGGTAGGAGAAGCTCCTCAGTGGAGGCACGGAAAAAACAACAACAGAGAAGGCACTTACTGGGAGCAGTTCCAGAGTTTTGGATCTACTATAAGGCAGGGGGCATCAGTTTCCTGCCCCCACCAATGGAGAAATCTGACTGTGGTTGGAATGCACAGCAATTTCTGAATCAATCAGCATGCTGCCTGTGGGCCCCTTGGCCTAGGCTGAGATCAGAGGGCGGGGCCACAGCCAGGATGATACAGTGATACACCGCTAAAAACCACAGAGCAGCATCTGGAAAAAGAGGTGTGACGGACTTTTCATTTTTCACTCTTCTTTACTCCTCTCCCCTGTCTCACCCTCTCTGCCCAGCCCAGACAACTTCAGGAGGGTGGAAGTGAACCTCTATAAGGGTCCAGCATTGCACTGTTTTCCCATAGCACAGGGAGGAAATTCCTGGGAGCCCCAGTGGTCCCACAAGAAGATCCTTTTGCTGCTTCTTATGACCTCTGACTCTGATGTTGTTGTTGTGTTGTTATGTGCTGTCGAGTCGGTTCCGACCCATAGCGACCCTGCACAGGGTTTCCGAGGGTGTAAATCTTTTGTTGAATGTTTTTATCAGAAATGGATGTTGGATTTTGTCAAATGTCTTTTCTGTATCAATTGATATGATCATGTGGTTCTTTTCTTTTTTCTTATTTATATGGTAGATAACATTGACCATTTTTCTAATGTTGAGCCACCCTTGCATCCCTGATATGAATCCCACCTGATCACGAAGTATTTATTATCTTTTTGATGTGTTCCTGGATTCTGTTGGCTAAGATTTTGTTGAGAAATTTTGCATCTATGTTAATGAGGGATATTGGTCTATAATTTTCTTTCTTAGTGATGTCCTTCCCTGGTTTTGGTATAAGGGTTATGCTTGCTTCATAAAATGTATTAGGAAGTTTTCCATCCTCTTGTATCCGCTGGAATAATTTGAGTAGAATTGGTAACAGTTCTTCCCTGGATGTTTGGTAGAACTCACCAGTGAAGCCACGTGGGCCTGGACTTTTTTTGGTTGGGAGTTTTTAAATGACCAGATCAATTTCTTCTCTTGTTTTAGGTCTGTTCAGGTTTTCTACTTCACTGCGTGTAAGGTTAGGTAGGTCGTGTTTTTCTAAAAATGTATCCATCTCTTCTAAGTTTTCAAATTTGTTGGAGTACAACTCTTCATAGCATTCTGTTATTATCCTTTTGATTTCCTTTTGTTCTGTTGTGACACTGCCTATGTTGTTTCTAATGTGTTTCCTAATACATTTTATGATACAAGCATAAAGCTCATATCATAACCAGGGAAGGACATCACTAAGAAAGACAAGTATAGACCAATATCCCTGATAAACATACATGTAAAAATTTTCAACAAAATCCAAGCAAATAGAAACCAAAAGCACATCAAAACAATAGTATATCATGACCAAGTGGGATTCACGTCAGAGATGCAAGACTGGTTCAACATTAGTAAAACAGACAATGTAATCCCCCATATAAATAAAGACAAAAGAAAAGAACCACATGATCATATCAATTAATGCAGAAAAGGCATTTGACAAAATCCAACATCTATTCCTGATGAAAACACTCAACAAAGTAGAAATTGAAGGGCAATTTCTCAACAAAATTTAGAGCATATATACAAAAAACCAACAGCCTACACTATGCTTAATGGAGAGAAACTGAAAGCCTTCCCTCTAAGAACAGGAAACAGACAAGGATGGCCTTTGTCACCACTCCTATTCAATATTGTGCTGGAAGTCTTAGCCAGAATTATATGGCAAGATAGGGAAATTAAAGGCATCCAAATTGGCAAAGAGGGATGAAACTCTCTCTATTTGCAGACAATATAATTATATACATAGAAGCCCCAAAGGCTCAGTCAAGAAGCTACTAGACCGCATTGGAGGATTCAGCAAAGTGTCAGGGTATAAGATCAACATACAAAAATCAGTTGGAATACTTTATACTAATAATGACTATGCTGAAAAGGACGTTAGGAAAGCAATACCATTTATAATAGCTGCCCAAAGGATGAAATATCTAGTAATAAATGTAACCAAAGAAACAAAGGACATATACAAAGAAAACTACCAAATACTACTACAAGTAACCAAAAGAGACTCACAAAAATGGAAAAATATACCATGCTCCTGTATTGGAAGACTTAATATCGTGTAAATCTCAATACTGTCCAAAGCAATCTACACATATAATGCAATCCAATCCAAATTCCAATGACTTTCTTCAAGCAGGTGGAAAAAACCATTATAAACTTTATATGGAAAGGAAAGAGATCCAGGAGAAGCAAAGCACTGCTTAAGAAGAAGAATAAAGTTGGAAGCCTCTCTTTCCCTGATTTCACAATTAACTACACAACTACAGTGACCAAAACAGCTTGGTAGTGGTACAATGAAAGATACATAGATCAATGGAACAGAATCGAGAATCCAAAACTTAACCCATCCACATACAGCCAACTGATTTTCGACAAAGTACTTAAGTAAACGGCATGGAGAGTAAATAATCTCTTCAACAGATGGTGCCGGTAGAACTGGAAAGTGATATGCAACTTCTTTACCTCATGTCTTATACAAAAAACAACTCAGCATGGATCAAATACCTAAATTTGAATCCCGGAATTATAAAGACCATTGATGAAAAAATGGGACAAATTTGAGGGCTCTAATACAGGGCACACACAGACTACCAAACATTTTTGAAAATTACACAAACAGAAGTAGACCAAAAAATGATTGGGATATGCTAAAAATTAAAAACTTATGTGCATCAAAAGATTTAACCAAAGAGTAAAAAGGGAACCCACAGAATGGGAAAAAATATTTTGCAATGACACATCAGACAAGGGACTAATTTCTAAAATATATAGGAAACTAACAACACCTCTACATGAAAAAGACAAAAAACCCAATTAATCAATGGGCATAGGACATGGATAGACACTTCACCATGAGGAGATCAGGGAGCCAACAAACATATGTAGAAATGTTCATGATCACTAGCCATTGGTGGTGGTTATGTGCCGTGGAGTCGGTTCTGACTCATAGTGACACTGTACAGGGTTTCTGAGGCTGTAAATCTTTATGGTAGTAGAAAACCTCATCTTTATCCCACGGAACAGCTGGTAGTTTCGAACTGCTGACCCTGAGGATAGCAGCCCAATTCATAACCACTATGCTATCAGAGCTCCCAGCCATTAGATAGATGCAAATGTAAACAACAATGAGATATCATCTCATACCAGCAATAATATCAAAGATCAAAAAAGTAGAGGACAATCAATCTTGGCAAAGATGTGGGATGCTCCTGCATTGTTGGTGGGATTACAAAATGGTCCAACCTCTCTGGAAAACAATATGGTGCTTCCTTAGAAAATTGGAAATAGAAATACCTTATGATCCAGCAATTCCTCTACTTGGTATTTACCCACAAGAAATAGGAGCCATAATATGAGTAGATATATGCACATCAATGTTCATAGTAGCACTATTTACAATATCAAAAAGATGGAGACAGCCTAAGTGCCCATCAACTGAAGAATGGATAAACAACCTATGGTACATACACACAGTGGAATACTATGTTATCTTGAAGAACAACATGGAAGCTGTAAGCTATTACATAACATGGATGAACCTTGAGGACATTATGTTGAGTGAAATTAGTCAGTCACAAATGGAGAAATACTGCATAGGACCAGTATTGTGAAAGCTTAAGGAAAAGTACCCACACTAAAAGGGGAAAAAAATTTTTGCTGGTTACCTGGGTGTATGGAGTGGGTTGATGGTAGGGAGGAGAAAGTGGAGTACAAGGTAGGGAATAGACATAGGATTGCTTGGGTGCTGGTGGGGGTAATACACAAGAAGGGGGAAGGTAATGGAATAATAAAGCAGATGGAAGGACAGGCAGGTTTGCATGGGCTAAGTGGGATGATCCCCAATCAGAATCTTCTGAGGTGGGACATTTCCACTTGAAAGGGCAAGCAGACCAACCTAGAGCATCTAGAAGAACAGAAGATACTTCTTGAAAGAAAGACCAGCAGGAAAAAATAAAAATAAAACAATAACCACACTCTGATTGACTACTACAAGAACAAGCAAGCTGTTCACCTGGGAGCCTTCAAGGCAAGCAGTCATGTCCTCTCAGGCCTAACCCCCTTCCAAGACAGAGACTAAAGGGGAATACATAAGCTGGCATGTGGTCTTGCTGGTGACCACGTTGGTGTACCAGTAAGTGGTGGTGGGGGGGGGCGGGGGAATAGCAATGAAATTGTGAGCTATGTCCTACCACATTCAATAGACTCCTGTGAACATGGTTAGAGATCTGGTTGGCCATCAGTATGGTGAAAACTGGGGACTCCTAGGACCAGGGACAGGGATATGTCCACAGAGGGCTATAGTGTAGCGCGAAGTGTCCAGATGATATGAAATGAGAGGAGATGCACAAGAACACCCATACTTGCAGATAGTACCCACTTGACCTGGCTTCAATGGCTGGATGATCAAAACTCGACTAGAGGAAGAAAGAAGAGATAAAAAAAAAAGAGTAATCTGCTACAGTTTGATGAACTTGAGCCATAGTTATGGATGTAGTAGCTCAAAAGAAAAAAAACAAATCTTTACAGTGAGGTCATTCCCACCCCCTCAGTACACAGGGTTGACAGGGATGGGCAAATTAGACATTGGCTACCCAAAATGGGGGGGCTACAAATGCAAGAAGTGACCTGCTTACAAGCTTTCAAGAGGGAGCCTCATTCCAGATCGTGTGTGGGAAGGTAGAATCTCCACTGAGTGGTTTCCAACCTGTCTGGAAGGGGCTGGTGAAAGGAGATAGGATAAGACTCTTGTGGTTCAATAGTGAATAATTGCTATCAGGGCTGACTGTGAGACTTGAAATGTAAAGGTAGATGTTTTGTAACAAAGGAGGGGAGTGGTTGATTTTGCAGTCCAGTAACAGAAGACCCTGGTAACACCAAAGGAGAAGAGCAGAGTGTGGTACCCTACCCAGAGAAGCAATGATGCCAGAGATGGAGGCAAAGATGATGATGTGGAGAGATGGAGCATGGAGTATTCATTGTAATGAAATGAAATATGATATGATGAATGTAAAGCTAATGTTCTCCCATGTAAAATATCACTCAATTCACACAAAAAAATTAAATATATACATATCATGAATGCTCATGAGGTAACTTTAATAATCAAATGAAAATAATATATAAGTTTTGCTATCTTTAAATGCTGTACAATTTGTGAGGTGGTTTAATCAGAGTCGGTGGTTCTGGGATGCAATATTAAACTGAAAGTAAGTAGAACTGAAACTGGAAAAGACTTTCTGGAGCATAATATTCTTAACCACCTTCCTTCCATAGTTTTACTGATTCAGATACTAAGGCTAAAAAAATATAATTTACAAAGCTAGCTAGCAACAGAATTGTCACTAGAATGAAAAATTCCATAACATCCCACTGACCTCTAGTAAGTCAAATGTTCAATGATGTGAATTGTCTTCTGTGATATTGAAAGAAAGCAAACAAATATTAAATAAAATTATTTTTATGTGCCACAATTATGGCCTTTTATAAAAAGTTGACTTCTTTAGTTAAGTGTTGTCTAATTGACTCCAAATCATAGTAACTCTATGTACAGCAAAACAAACCACTGCCTAGTCCTAAACCATCCTGTCAATGGGTGCTATGTTTTGCCCTATTGTTGAAATCACTGTGTCAAACCATCTCATTAAAGGTATTTCTCTTTTTTGCTGACTCTCTGCTTTATCAAGCGTGATATACTTTTCCAAGGACCGGTGCCTCTTGATTACATGTCCAAAGTATGTGAAAAAAAAGCCTCAACATACTACCTCTGAAGGAGCATTCTGGGTGCACTACTAACAAAATAAATTGGTTTATTCTTCTTGTATTCCATGGTATATTCAATATTCCTTGCTTGTCATAATCCAATAAATCAACTATTTTTCTGTATTCTTTTTTCATTGTTCATCTTATACATGTATATGGGGCAATTGAAAATACCATGACTTCAGACAGTTGCACTTTAGTCCTCAAAGTTGCAGCTTTACTTTTGAACACTTCAAAGAGCTCTTTTGCAGTACATTTGCAATACTTCATCTGATTTCTTAATTTCTGCTTCCCTGGGCATTGATTGTGGAACCAAATAGAATGAAATCCTTGACACCTTCAATATTTTCTGTTTGTCATGATAGATTTTAATGGTCCAGTTGTATGTGTTTTCATGTTGAGTTTTAGTCTATACTGAAGGCTATGATATTTGATATTCATCAGCATATGCTTCAAGAACTCTTCACTTTCAGCAAGCAATGTTGTGTTATCTGTACACAGCAGGTTATTACTGAATCTTTTTTCAAATCCTTTTGCCTCATTATTCCTCATATAATCTATCTTCTCAGGTTATTTGTTCAGCATACAGATTGAGTAAGTATGGTGAAAGTATTCATATAGATTGAATAAATATGTTGATTTTAAAACAGAGTGTCTCCTTGTTCTGTTCAGTTGAGTGTCTCTTGGTCTATGTACAGGTTCTGAATGAGCACAATTAATGGCTCTGGAATCCTCATGCTTCCCAATGCTATCCATAATGTGCTATGATGCACAGAGGTGAATGCCTTTGCATAGTCAATGAAACAGCTAAATTTTTTTCTAAGACAAATTGGGAAGAAATACCTGATGATCTGTTTTTTTTTTTTTAAGTAATTCACCAATGAAAACCAAATGAATAGCCATAGAATATTATCTACAGAGTGCTAGATGATGAATCCTTCATGTTGGAAAACACCCAAAATATAACTAGAGAAATAACTGTGTCCTCAAAGTAGAGTCAACCTAAGTAACAAGGATGGAGTAAATCTTTCACGACCTTCATTTGATGATGCTGAACAACTCAAACTGGAAAGAAACCATGGCAATTCTCCATTAATAATGTAAACATGGAAGGCACAATGTATGACTCTAGGAAATTTGAAAGTTTTCAGAAATGAAATGAACACATTAAGATCAATATCCTATATATTATTGAGTTGAAAAGAACTAGTTTTGATCATTTTGAATTGGACAGTCATATAGTTCACTATGCCAGTAATGACAAATTGAAGAATGATGGTGTCATATTCATCATCAAAAAGAAAATTTAAGATTTATTCTGAAGTACAACACTGACAGTAATACGATTATATCTATAGGTCTCTAAAGAAAATGAATTAATATGACTATTATTCATATTTGCACACCAACCACTAATCCCAAATGTGAAGAAACAAGGGTTTTGTCAAGTTATTCAGACTGAAATTGACCAAACATGCCATCAAGATGCATTGATAATTATTGGTGATTGGAATGAGAGTTGGAAAAAAGAAGGATGAGTAGTTGGAAAGTATATTTGGTGATAGAAATTATACCAAGGATCACATGATAGAATTTTCAAGACAAATGACCTATTCCTATTCATAAAAGAAATACCATTATACAAAAAATGTAAATAGCAACTAGATAAGTAGATCTCACAGAATGGAATGCAGGAATCAAACCAACTACATCTGTGAAAAGATATGATGGAGAAACTTAATATCATCATTCAGAGAAAGACAAGGGCCAACTGTGGAGCAGACCATTAATTTCACATGTGCAAGTTCAACTTGAAGTTGAAGAAATTCAAATTAGTCCATGAGACTCCACAATAGGTTTATTCACTAGACACAAAGGACTGAAAACCAGAAGACTTGTGAGATAACATTGAGAATATTATAGAAGAAGAAAGTAATGGTTATTAAAAAGACAGGAAAGAAAGAAAAGATAAAAGTGAATATCAGATACTCTGAAATATGTTCCTAAATGTAGCAAAGCTAAAACAACTAGGAAAAAATGATGAAGATAGAGACTGAACAGCTAATTTCAATGGGTACCATGAGAAGACAAAGTGAAGTATTTAAAATAAATAAATAAATAAAAAGCACAATGACCTGGAGTTAGAAAACAAAAGGGGAATAAAACAATCATTATTTCTTAAACGGAAATATCTGAATTTAGAATTCAACCTTGAGTTGTACTATTGAAGGATTCTATGGGAAAACCCACCACTTATCTGTCAGTTTGTCATACTGTAGTGGCTTTCATGTTGCTGTGATTCTGGAAGCTGTGCCACAGATATTTTAAATACAAGCAGGGTGACCCATGGTGAATAAGTTTCAGCTGAGTTTCCGCACTAAAATATATTTAGAAGAGGAGAGACAGACCAACTCTGAATATTTAGTCACTGAAAACCTTATGAATAGAAGTGGAATACTGTCAGATAGCAACAAAATGTTGAAAATTGAAACATGATGAAGAGGTTCAGAATATTGTCACAAATAGTGCCAGAAGATGAACCCCTCAGATTGGAAGGCACTCAAAATACAATTGAGGAAGAGCTGCCTCCTCAAAGTAGAGTTGACCATGATGATGCAAGTGTGGGATGACATCAAGAATGCCATACAGGAAAAAAGCAAAAGGTCATGAAGATGGCAAGAAAAAAGGAAAAGACGACCAAAATGGATGTCAAAAGAAACTCTGAAATGTGCTCTCCAGCATAGAGGTGCCAAAGCAAATAGAAGAAATGAGGAGTTAACAGAGCTAAAGAGAAAATTTCAAAAGGCAACTCCAGAAGACAAAGTCAAATGTTATAATGAAATGTGCAAAGATCTGTAGTTAGAAAATTAAAAGGAAAGAACATACTTAGCATTTCTAAAGTTAAGGGAAATAAAGAAAAATTCAAGCCTTGACTTGAAATATTGAAGGTTTCTATGGGCAAAATATTGAATAATGCAAAAAAACAAAAAACAAAAAAAACCCATCCCCAACAACACATCAAAATAATATGAAAGGAATACACAGTTATGATACCAAAAATACATAGTCGATGTTCAAACATTTCAAGAGGTATCATATAATCAAGAGCCAATAATACTGAAGTGAGAAGTCCAAGGTTCACTGAAGGCATTGGCAAAGATCAAGCATGCAATAATTGATGGAATACAAATTTAAATATTTCAACAAACTAAGGCAACACTGGTGGCACTCACTCATCTATACCAAGAAATTTGGAAAGCTAACTGGCAACTGATTGGAAGAGAGTCATATTTATCCCAGTTGCAAAAAGAAATGACCCAATGGAATGCAAAAATCATTAGACAATATTATTGACAAAGGCTTTCAATCATGTGGATCTTGACAAGCTATGGACAACCTTGTGGAAAAATGAGTCATTCCTGACATTTAATTGTGCTCATGAGGAACCTGTACATAGACCAAGAGGTGGTAGTTTAACCAGAACAAGGGAACACTGAATGGTTTAAAATGAGGAAAGGTGTGCACTAAGGTTGTATTATTTCACCATATTTATGTAAACTATGTGCTGAGTAAATGGTCTGAGAAGCTGGATTATGTGAAGAAGAGTGTGGCATCACAATTGGGGGAAGACTCATTAACAACCTGTGACATGCAGATGATACAACCTTACTTGCTGAAAGCAATAAATGATTCACTAATAACAATGAAAAGCCACTGCCTTTGGTATGGGCTGCACCTCAGTCTAAAGTAAACAAAAATCCTCACCACAGAACCAATAACATCATGATAAATAGAGAAAACACTAAAGTTGTCAATGGCTACATTTTGCTTGGATCAACAATCAACACTAATGGAAGCAGCAGTAAAGAAATCAAATGGTGTATTACTTTAGGCAAATTTGCTGCACAAGTCCTGTTTAAAGTGTTCAAGAGCAAAGATGTCAGTTTGAGGACTAAGGTGCACCTTACACAATAGCTCATATGCATGTGAAATTTGGACAATGAATAAGAAGACCATAGATGAATTGATGCACTTGAGTTTTGGTGCTATGGAGTACCATGGACTGCCAGAAGAACATACAAATCTGTGTTGGAAGAAGTACAACCAGAATGTTCCTTAGAAGCCAGAATGGCAAGACATTGTGTGTCATACTTCGGACATATTATCAGGAGAAGCCAGTCCCTGTAGTAGAACATTATGGTTGGTAAAGTAGGGGAACAGAGAAAATGAGTAAGCCCTCCAACTCAGCGGATTGGCACTGTGGCAGCAGATATGGGCTCAAGGTTAGCAAGGTTAGCACAGGATCAGGCAGTGTTTGATTCTGTTGTGTATAGGGTTGCTATGAGTCAGTACTGACTCAATAGCACATAACAACAATAATAGCATGAACATGGACAATATACTGAATTGTGCGAAAAGTTTTTGATGCATCTTCTTTTGAGAAGATGGAAGGAATAAAGAGAGTCACTCTGCCAAAAAGAATTGGTCGATGTGCAACCATTTCAAGAGGTAGCATCTGATCAAAAACTGATGGTACTGAATGAAGTAATCCATACCTCACTGAAGATATTTGAGAAAAACAAATCTCCAGGAACTTCCAGAATATCAACTGAGATGTTTCAACCAATGGATGCAATTCTGTAAGTGTTTACTTCATTATGTCTAAGGAATTTTGGAAAGAGCAACATAACCAAGCAATTGGAAGAGATCCCTATGTGTACCTATTTAAAAGACAGGTGATTTAAGTGAATGCAGAAATTACGTGTGAGACAGGGTTGTATTCTTTCACCATACTTATTCAACCTGTATGCTGAGCAAATAATACGAGAAGCTGGGTTCTATGAAGAAAAACGTG
>NW_006408836.1:153412-157081 GCF_000296735.1 Chrysochloris asiatica
GCTGAGTGGAGTGTGTTGGGGCATGGGAAGAGGAAGTTGTATAACATACAAAAAAGACAGGCTGTGAATTTGCATGAATTGCTTGAGTGACAATTTATGTACATCACTACAGCTGCTGGGACAGTTCTATCAACATCCCTGTAATGAATAAGCCTAGCTGTGGTAGCAGAAAGGAAAATTGGAGAATGCAAATTTATCTGAACGGCTATGGATTCACTGGTACTAAAGATGAGAGATTAATAGGAACACTGAAAAATTTGTCAAACAATAAAACTCAATATTTGCTTGAAAAGAAGAGATCTATTTTTCCTTATCACAAAATAGCAAGCTGTTCACTCCAGGAATGTGGTTAATAATCACTTCTAGTAGAATTGTAAACAAAGAAAGCTTTGTTTAAAATATGTAAATGAAAACATCTCTCTGGGATGATTAACAGTATTTACAAGAGTAAAAGGTTTCAAGCCTATAGCATTTTCAGCATAGTTCCCTTGTTATCTAAATAATATTGCTAACCAAGAACAGTCCATAAGATTGCACACTATAAAGTAGAATACACACTTTATATTGCAAGTTAAGACTGCATTTTAATTCATACCATATTTCTTATTTGATTATTTATCCTCAAAAATAAGATAAAAACGGGGTTAGTGTTTTGATAACTGTAAGGTAAGTTATATTATTATTATTTAAAGACCATTTATTTGTTACTCTCTTTTAAAAATACTTTTCAAACAGCTGCTTTGGTGTGGCACTATAGTTATGCATTGGACTGCAAGGTCAGTTTGAACCACAAGGCCAGTGTTAAAAACCCAACAGCTGCTCCTCAGAAACCCTGTACAGGGTTGTTATGGGACAGAAATGACTCAATGGTACTTGACAACAACATTGGAAACAATAAGATATTCACTGCCCAATTAAAATATTTGGTTAAACTGAAGAATTTGGAGAAAATTTATTTTTTATTAGGCACTTATAAAACAAACTAAAACAACAACAACATAAAGAAAAACTTGCACTGCGCACAAGAAATTGTTAAGTGCATTCCACTAAATTGTCTTTTATTTTATGATACTTATATTACAAACCAAGGAGCCTTGGTAGCTTAGGGGATCAAAAGTTGGACTGCTAACTGCAAGGCCAGCTGTTCAAATCTACCAGTCTCTGCATGGGAGAAAAAATGAGGTTTTTCTATCCTGTAAACCTTTACAGCCTTGAAACCCTTTGCAGGGGTGGGGAACCTGCTATGCACCAAAATTTATAACATAATTTGTTGACCATATAAAATTATCAACTTAAAACTTAGCCTACTGGCCTGGTATGGTGCTGTAGGATAAACACTCAACCTCAAGGTTAGTTTGAATTGCAAGGTCAGCAGTTTAAATTCACCAGATGCTCCTGGGAAATTGTATACAGGGTCACCTTGAATCAGAACCAACTCACTTAACAACAATAAAATATTTAGTCATTTGATTCGTCACTCTAATGCGATTGTTGGAGTCCTGGTATGGCACTGCAGGATAATGTGATGGACCACAAGGTCAGTTTGAACCACAAAGTCGATGGTTCAAACCCACCAGCTGATCCTTAGAAACCCGATACAAGGTCGATATGAGTCAGAACTGACTTGAAGGAACTATACAACAACAACAATGTTATGGAATTGCACTTGCCTTGGCAAGGCCAAATCAAATGATATCAGGGCCTTGATATTCCCCATCCCTATTTTACAGGGTCACTATGAATCAGAAATGACTTGATGGCACACAAACACCACTGCCATATAACAAACATCAGGGAGTTAACAGTCATACTGCTAGTTTTATTGGAAAGGAAACTTAATTCCAGAAAGGTAAAATTGAACAGGTAAAGCCATGTTCAAACTATCATATATTGGTCCTGAGTCCTATATTTTTCAACAATTATATTTTTCTAATTAGAAATATAGATAACTATTATCTCCCTGGATTATTAACCACAAGATCTGAAGACCACACCTACCAGCTGCTCCTCAAAACCAACTCAACAGCACTTAACAACAATTAACCACAAAGTAAGGGGAAAAAGGAAGGCAATAAACTAGTGATCCTACCATATTTTAAATGATTTCCTACTTAAGACTCAGATAAAATAGCAAATATAACCACTAAGAAATTCAGTTTTTTTCTTCATTTTTTATACAGTGAACCAGGCCAAAAGCATGAGTAAATGACAAGCTATGTAATTAACTCGGAGTTAGATGTAAATACAAATCAAGTTTGGTAATTATGTTCCTCTCTACCAATAAACTATCTGGGTATGTTGTTGTTGAGTGTCATAGAATCAGTTCCAACTCATAAAGACCCTCTACAGTGTTTCTGAGAAGCTACTGGTGAGTTTGAACTGCTGATCTTGTTATTTGCCATCTATTGCTAACCCTGCAGTGCCAACCAGGGTATGTGATATGCTTGTCATCAGAATCAAATGAACTGAAGGGCAGAGGGGGCTAAAAAATGAAAGAATCCTACAGTTTTGAGAAGCAAATTCAAATGAGTTTTAAATGATTATTTTTATTATTCAGTATGTTTCAGAAAGTCTTCACTATAATAGAAACATTAAAATATATCAAGGTTTCTTGAAAAAAAAATCTTTGTTAGTTCAGCACTTAAAAATGAATGTGAGAGAACACTACATTTTCCTTGAAGATCTTCTGTTTACTGTACTACCCTAGAAGAGTTCTAATACTGCTTCCCACTATTCTCTTTGTCAATTTTAATTTATTATTTTGTAATATAATGAAGATTCATAAAACTTCTGATTGAATTTTCAGGAGTGAGCTACCTATTAAATGGAGAAGAACTTGATAATGCCAGAAACACAGACACTAACAATAGCATTGGTTTTTATCTCATTTCACTGGTTATGTAAGAGCAAAAGTACTTAAGGAAATAAATAGCTGAATAATGTAATGCAGTGGAATTTCTTTCAGTGTACTTCTGTCAGTGAAATCATTAAAGTATAAAGCACAGATTTTGATACAAAGTACTTCAGATGTAGTACTATTGAGTTTGTTTTTCTTAGACATATGCTGTCTCTCCTTGTAGGTGAATATGTCTGACAGCCCTGTAGGGAAACTTAGTTAAGCAGAAACAGGAGTTCCAGATAAGGTACCAAATATGACACCACCTACCCACTGTGGTGGTACATGGAGCCCAGGAGCATCTACTATTAAGGTTTCCAGATCAACTATTCTTGTGTAAATAGTTCATTTAGTAGTTGGTTCTCTGCCTCATTCTTCATTGACTAAGGCATAAAACCTTTTACTACTCTAATGCCCCTTAAGCCATATATTGGGACTTTTCAACACAACTTCATGGACACTTGAACAAAACCTTTAGATCCAAGGTTAGGCACTGACTGATTTAAGCTAGCCAGTTTATCTTCAGATTAAGTTGATTGATTTACGAATAGATATTAACCCCAATTCAAGCTAATTAGAGATAGGCCTAGAATTTCTGTTTAATTTTTATAAAAAAAAGGAGCCCAGGTGTTGGAGTGGGTTGAGCACTGGACTGCTAACCAAAAGGACAGTAATTTAAACCTACCAGTTGATCCTTATTAGAAAACCAGACAATCTATTTCCATAAAGATCTTTAGCATCTGAAACTATGTGTTTTGCTCCATCTGTCCTGG
>NW_006408836.1:157646-158876 GCF_000296735.1 Chrysochloris asiatica
AACTCAATGTCAGTAGGTGTGGTTATAGGGAAAGTAGCCTTCAAAATTCTTTTAAACTTGAACTTTGGAGTATGTGATATATATCTGAAGCTGCCATAGTCATTCCTGCAATCAAAAAAAGAGGACCATTCAATAACAAAGTCAACATAACAAAGATATCACAGGTTAGTGGAGACACTGATAGAACCAGTTTCTAGTGATATGATTTGAATTCTTTTTCACCTAAATCAGCTCTAAGGTGACTTGGGATTGGGTTTTCCTTACTTGCAACCCAAATATTTCTTACACATATAAAATTTTATAGAAGAAAAAACTTAAGTGGACCTAGGGAGGAGGTTAGGAATTTGTACTTGGTAATAGTGGGAAAATTGCTTATAATTGTAAGGAAGATAACTACTCAGATATTGAAAGACCATCAGAGACATAGGACCACGAATTTGTAGTGACACAAATATACATAGCTGTTTGCTTTTGTTCAGTAACATTCAGAGACCCACATATAAAAATGAATTTTTAATATACCTGAATTATTGAAGGCTCAAATTTTGCAGAGCCCAAGAGAGTTAAAAAAAAAAAAAAAAAAAAACACGGCAGAATAATTACATCGAAAGACCAGAAGATATAGGTTAAACAGAAAAAGAAAAAGAAATCAGAAAAGGTTTTAGATGACAGCAGAGTGATGTCTTGGGTTTTAAAAATAGGCATGTTGAGAATAAGGGTAAGAGGGCTAATATAATAATGTTCCATAAGGAAAAGCATGAAACTTTCATATTGGGTAATTATAGGAGAATTTAATAAAGCAACTACTCACAAATGTATGTTCAAAATCAGGATCAGGATGTTAGAAAACCACAAAAACAATGCAGTTCACTGAAGATAGTGAAGTCAGGTACTTTTACTATGCTGAGACATGAAAAGACTGTAGTTATTGGGACCAGGAAGTAATAACCACATCAAAATGGCCCCCAGCTATCTCATAGCAATTCCACAATGAGGACACAGGGAGAATAAATTCTATAACTATATTCGTCTTTATTTTTCTGATCTCCTGTTGACTTGCCATTTGTGGAATCCAAATGAAAGCCAGAGAGTGAGGGAACCCAATTGTGGGGTCTATATAGGTCAACAATGTGGGGTATAGAGAAGAACAAACAGAACTGGATAGCAGAGGCAAACAGAAGATTTCTGGTAAACAGAGATTTAAGATTTAAATATAGTTATTGTTGTTGT
>NW_006408836.1:160372-161696 GCF_000296735.1 Chrysochloris asiatica
TGATCCACACAATTGAAAGCCTTTGTGTAGTCAATAAAGCACAGGTAAACATCTTTCTGATATTCTCTGCTTTCAGCCAAGTTCCATCGGACATCAGCAATGATACCTCTCATTACATGGCCTCTTCTGAATCTGACTTGAACCTCTGGAAGTTCTCTGTCAATGTATGATTGTAGTCATTTCTGTATTACCTTTATGACCCTATGCACAACAAAACAAAACAATGCCTGATCTGTGTCATCCTAGCAATCCTTTTTAAGTTTGAGTCCATTGTTGCTGCCACTGTGTCAATGGATCTTCTTGGGGCTCTTCCTCTTTTTTGCTTACTCTCCACTTTACCAAGCATGATGACTTTTCCTTGGGACTGGTCCCTTCTGATAACATGTCTGAAGTATGAGACAGTCTCACCATCCTAGATTCTAAGGAGCATTTTTGGCTGAATTTTCATCAAGATAGATTTGTTTATTCTTCTAAAAGTCCATGGTACTTTTAATATTCTTCTCTAACACTATAATTAAAATGAATTTATTCTTCCACTGTCTTCATTATTCATTGTCTAAATTTTACATTTGAGGCATATATGAGGCAACTGAAAATACCATGACTTGGATCAGTACCACCTTAGTCTTCAAACTGGCATCTTTATTCTTGAACACATTAAAGAGGTCTTGTGGAGCAGATTTGCAATGTGTCATTTGATTTTGTGACTGTACCTTCAATGAATGTTGATGGTGGATCCAAGCAAAATGAAGTATTTGACAACTTCAATTTTTTCTTTATTTATAATGATGATATTTATTGATCCAGTTATGAGAAATTTTGTTTCTTTAGATTGAGGTTCAACCTACACTGATGGCTGTGGTCTTTGATCTTCATTAGTAAGTGTTTTAAGTCATCTTCCCTTCCAGTAAGGGTTTCCAAGGCTGTAAATCTTTACAGGAGCAGAAAGCCTCATCTTTTTCCCGTGGGACAGCTGGTAGTTTTGAATTGCTGACTTTGCGGTTCACAGCCTGATTCATAACCACTATGCTACCAGAGCATATGTTGTTATTGTTGTTGTGAAGTGCCATTGAGGTGGTTCCAACCCATAGTGACCCTGTATAGGGTTTCCTAGGAGAAGCTGGTGAGCTTGAACTGCCAACCTTGCAATTCAAACGGCTTTGCAGTCTAGTGCATTAACCCACAGCGCCACACCAGGACTCCACCAGAGCATATGTTGTTGTCAGGTGCCATCGAGTCAGAACCGACTCATAGGGACCCCATGCACAGCAGAACGAAACAATGTCCGATCCTGGCCAACCTTACTATCACTGCCACACTTGAG
>NW_006408836.1:162115-164416 GCF_000296735.1 Chrysochloris asiatica
GTTGATCCAAGAAGAATGAAGTCCTTGACAACTTCAATCTTTTCTCCATTGATAAGAATGTTGTTTATTGGTCCAGTGGTGAGGATTTTTGTTTTCTTGTCATTGAGATGTAATCCATATGGAAGGCTGTGCTCTTTGATCTTCATAAGTAAATGTGTCAAGTCAGTAGTGTAGTGGTTATGAATAGGGCTGCGAACCACAAGGTCAGCAATTCGAAACTACCAGCTGCTCTGCTGAAGAAAGATGAGGCTTTCTGCTCCCGTAAAGATTCACCACCTTGGAAACCCTATACAGGGTCGCCATGGGTCGGAACCGACTCGACGGCACTCAACAACAATTATATATATACAATTCACATTTGAGAAACCAGAGCATATAGCAGATGGTTAATGAGTCTCTCTCCAATCCAGATGCCATGTTTTTCTTCATATAATCCAGCTTCTAGATTGTCTACTCAGAATGCAGATTAAATAAGTATGGTGTAAAATATAAACTTTTAGCACACCTTTCCTGATTTTAAACCATTCAATATCCCTTTGTTCTGTTCTAACTCCTTCTTGGTCTATGTATAGATTCCTCATGAGCACAATTAAGTGTTGTGGAATACCCATTTTTCTCAATGTTATATATAGTTTGTTATGTTTCATGTCATGTCATAGTCAAAAGCCTTTGCATAGTCAAAACAGGACACGTAAACATCTTTCTGGTATTCCGTTTTCAGCCAAGCTCCATCAAATGTCCAAGTCCTCTGCTGAATCCAGCTTGATCTTCTGGAAGTTCCCTGTCAATGTGGTTTTGCAAGTAGTTTTGCATTATTTTCAGAAAACTTTCATATGCATGTGATATTAATAATAATTTTGTTCAATATTTCTGTATTCCATTTGGTCATCTCTCTTTGAAACGGGCACAAATATTAATTTATTCCAATAAGTTGGCCAGGTAACTGTCTTCCAAATTTCTTGACACATACAAGTGATTGCTTGCAGCTCTGCAACAATGTCTTGAAAGTTTTCAATTTGTATTCCTTTAATTCCCAGAGCCTTGTTTTTTTTGCAAATGCCTTCAGTACAGGTTGAACTTAGTACCCTCAGTTCTTGGTTATATGCTACCTCTTGAGATGATTGAACATCAATAATTTCTTCTTGCTACAGTGATTGTGTATTCCTCCCCTTTTCTTTTGCCACTTTTGAATCCTTCAGGATTTTTCCCATGTTGTTACTTTTGTTAAGTGTCATTGAGTCAGTTCCAACTGACAGCGACTCTCTATAGGGTTTCTAATGAGCAGTTGGTGGGTGTGAACCTTCATCCTTGAGATTAGAAGTACAATGCTTATCCTACAGTGCCACACCAGGACTCCATTGAATCCAATATTGTAGACTGAGGCTTGAATTTTTATTTATTTATTTTTTTGGTTCTTTCAGCCTGAGAAATGGTGAGTGTGTTCTTCCCTTTTGATTCACTAGCTTCAAGTCTTTGCACATTTCATTAAAATACTTGACTCTATCTTTTCGAGCTGCCCTTTGAAACTTTTCTCTTCAACTCTTTTACTTCCTCATTTCTTCCATTTGCTTTAGCTTCTCTATGCTCAAGAGCAAGTTTCAGAATCACTTCTAACATCATTTGGTTTTTACTTTCTGTCTTGAATTTTTAATTACCTTATGCTTTCTTCCTATATGATGTTCTTGATGTCATCCCACAGTCTTCAGGTCTTCATTTGATGTATTAGTGTCTAATATATCAAATCTATTCTTGAAATACTCTCTGAATTCACTTGAAATATGATCAAGGTCATATATTGGCTCTTGTGAATTTGTGTTAGGTTTCTTCAGCTTCAGTCTGAACTTCCATATAAGCAATTAATGGTCTATTTCATAGCCTGCCCTTGTTTGTTGTTGTTGTTAAGTGTTGTTGAGTCAATTCCGATCCATAGGAACCCTGTATAGGAGCAGCTGGTGAGCTTGAACTGCTGACTTTACAGTTCAAACAGCTTTTCAGTCTGGCACATTAACCCACAGTCCTTGTTTAGGCAGATACTAGTGAGCTTTTCCACCATCTCTTCCCACAAATAGAGTCAGTTTGATTGCTGAGTACTCCATTTGGTGAGGTCCGTAGGTATAGTCATCTTTTGTATTGTTTAAAAAAGGTATTTGCAATTAGTAAGTCATTGCTCTTACAAAATTCTACCATGGAATTGCCAGCATCATTTGTGTCACCAAGGCATATTTTCCAACTACTAATTGTTACAATGCTGTCTGTGATAGGATAATATCCATGTGCCTACAGGGAAGCCCAGTTAATACC
>NW_006408836.1:166581-176339 GCF_000296735.1 Chrysochloris asiatica
GCCTTTGGGTTGTGGTGTTGGAGGAGAATACTAAAAGTGCCATGGACTGCTAAAAGAACCAATAGATTCATTTTGAAAGAAGTGCAGCCAGAGTGCTCCTTGGAGGCCAGGATGACTAAGCTTCATCTCTCATACTTTGGACATATTGTCAGGAGGGAACAGTCACTGGAGAATGATGTCATGCTGGGTAAGATGGAGGGTCAGAGAAGAAGAGGAAGACCCCCAACGAGATGGATCAGCCAGGTGGCATCATTGATCGTGTCAAGTGTGGCAGTGGTAGTGAGGTTGTCCCAGGATCGGACATTGTTTCGTTCTGCTGTGCATGGAGTCACTATGAGTTGGTTCCAACTCGATGGCACCTGACAACAACAACAATTGTTTCCAATCTTTGCATTATAATCACCAGTAATTATCAATATACCTTAATTACATATTAGATCAATTTCAGATGATAGAAGTTGGTAGAATTCTTCAATTTCATCACCACCAGCATTAATAGTTTGTGTGTAAATTAAAATAATAGTAGTATTAACTGGTCTTTCTTAGAGGTGTGTATGGATCTTATTCTATCACAGAGAGCATTGTGCTTCAAGACAGATTTTGAAATGTTCTCTTTGATGATGAAACTATGCCATTCTTTTTCAATTTGTTGTTCCCAGCATTGTTGTTGTTGTTAGGTACCATCAAGTCAGTATCAACTCATAGTGACCCTATGCACAACAGAATGAAACACTGCCCAATCCTGGGCCAACCTCACAATTGTTGGCACGCTTGAGCCCATTGATGCTGCCACTTTGCCAATCCATCTTGTTGGGGGTCTTCCTCTTTTTCTCTGACCCTTCACCTTACCAAATATGATATCCCAGCATAGTAAATCATAAAACCATATGACTGTCTGATTCAAAATGGCCAATGCCAATCTGTTTCAACTCACTAATGCCTAGAATGCCAGTTTGAACTGCAAAGTCAGCAGTTCAAGCTCACCAACCACTCCTTGAAAACCCCATACAGGGTTGCTATTGGTCAGAACTGACTCAACGGCACTTAACACCAAAAAAACAATGCCTAGAATATCGATCTTTATGTGTTCCACTTCATTTCTGACAACTTCCAGTTTTCCAATGTTCATACTTCGTATATTTCATGTTCTAATCATTAAAAGATATTTATAGCTGTTTCTTCCCATTTTGAGTTTTACCCAATTGAAAAATGAAGGTCTCTAAAACTTTGCTTCATTCAAGTCATTAGGTCAACTCTCCTTGAAGAATCAGCTCTTCTCCAGTAGTATTTTGAGTGCCTTCCAACATGAGAGCTTTGTCTTTGGTCACTATTTCTGACCAAGTTCTGATGCCATTTAAAATGTTTTCACCTTGCAGCAATATAGCTGATGATCTGCATTCATAAGGATTTTAATGACTATTCAGAAGTGATGCCTCTCCTTCTTCCTAGTTTGGGAATCCCACTGAAACTGGTTTGTTGTGGATGACCCTTCTGATATTAAAAATACCAATGACATAGCTTCCAGCATTACAGCAACATGCAAGTCACTACAGTTAGACAAACTGACAGCCCATTGGTGAATAACTAATTTAAGGTAGACTAATTGAGGAGGCATGGGTATTGTTAAGCTTAAGGATTATCTAGACAGTCTGTCTATATGGACACTCATGTCTTTAAGGAATGATACCACCCAGGTAAAGAAAAAGCATGGGCAGATCCAAAATTCTCTCTGAATGTGAGTAAGAATAGGAGGTTATAAATCAGCAACAATTAGGAAAAGGAAACAAGTGAACAAAAGAGGTTATTGTATTATATAATGAATTATGCGGACTAATGGGGTCCAAGATAAAGAACGTTCCAACTCCCACTACCACCTCCATCTCTCACCACCATCTAACTTCTGCTCTTTGTGTGAGACTGAGCTGTTTTCTTTGAGAAGGTCTCAAGGCAAGGTTGTTTTAGATAGAGGACAGCTTCCATGATGATAGAACAGAGTGGGGGTTCAGAGTTGTGCTCTTATGTTTTATTTTACCATCAGACAGGAATATGATCCTTTCATTGAAAACCAAGATTGCAAGAAGTTTGAGGAACATTATACTTACCGAAACTACTATTTAAAGGGAAAAGATCTTTCTAAGTTAGATCTTAGGGACAGAATACAAAAGGAAAAACACATTTCTAAAAGCTTGTGTTGTAACAGACACTAAAATCTAAATAATTATTTGTTATGATTAAGAAATGAAATAATGGCTTCTTAAAAATAGATAAATGAATATTCAAAACAGTGTATGGCACCCTTTTCTCATTGCTATGTCTGATGAAGGGGGAAGAACATACATCAATACTAAGTTTTTTAAGCATCTGCTTTGTATATGCTCCTGCTTTACAAGACATTACTATTTGTGAGTAGACAAAACCAATACACATATATAGACAGAATATCAAAAGGCAATAAGTGGTAAGGACAAATAAGCCATATGGGTTACATACCTCAATTGCATTATATGAGGGTGAGTCCAAAACTATCTGCACTCTGGTTATATTAAAATACCCATCCATGGCTGATGACAACGTTGAGTGTTGAATGATTCTGTCTAATAGACAAGTGACAATGGATTATGCAGTAAATCATTTGCAAATCAGCCATGATTCTGCCTATGAAATAACCCACGATAAACTTGGGTTTCAAAAATTTGTGTGAGATAGCTACTGAAATAACTCATGTAAGAGCATAAACAGAAGTAACTGGACATCTACAAAATTTGGACACTACTAGAAGGAAGGTAAAAGTTTCTTAAAAACAAATCATTTCTGGTGATGATACATGGATTCATCACTATGAGCATGAGAGAAAACAGCAGAGTATAGAACGGAAACATCCTCAATTGCCGAGAAAGAAATAGTTCAAAAGTCACTATCAACTGGAAAATTGATACCTACAGTTTTCTGGGATTCTCAAGGACCAGTATTGGGACATTGTCATGGAAAAGGTTCAACAATCAACAGTGCTCATTATAGTGAGATGCTCACTCAAGCGCTGAAGCCTAAACTTTGGGCTAAATACAGAGGACTGCAATCTAAGGGCATTGTGATCTTGCATGACAACAGTGTTGTGATCTGCTCATACTGTTGACACTGCACAAATTTCATTTCGAGATGTTAAAGAATCCTCCCTATAGTCCTGATCTTGCTCCATAGGACTATCACCTATTTGATAGAGTATAACTGTCCCATATCCTATGTGCTCTCCACAGAAGTAAATTTTGGCTTTAGTAAATAGATAGAATGTGCATCCCTTGGCAAGTTCAGACAGACCAGTTTTAGGTTTGTAGGTTAGCAGTAAGAAGAAAATACTTGGTGGTGTCTCCATAGATTCAAATGTGGAACTTCTATATCAACCAACAGGCAGTAGTTCCAACAGAACAAGGAGATGCTGATTGGCTTTTAAATTAAAACAGGTGTGTGTCAGGGTAGTATCCTTTTCCTATACTTATTCAATCTCTATGCTGAGCAAATAATTTGAGAAGTTAGACTGTATAAGGAAGAACATGACATCAGGATTGGAGAAAACTCATTATAAATCTGCAGTATGCAGATGACACAAATTTGGGGGCTGAAAACAAAGATAAGTTGAAGCATTTACTAATGAAGATTAAACTACAGTCTTCAGTATGGATTACATATCAACATAAGGAAAACAAAAATCCTCACCCCTGGACAAATAGGCAACATCACAATAAATGGAGAAAATATTGATGTTGTTAAGGATTTCAATTTAATTGGATCCAAAATCAACACCCATGGAAACAACAGTCAGGAAATCAAATGATGTATTACATTTTGAGCATATCTGCTGCGCATGGCCTCTTTAAAGGGTTAAAGAACAAAGAAGACTAAGGTGTGCCTGATGCAAGTCTCATGGCATTTAAATCATGCATGTGAAATCTGGACAGTGAGTAAGGAAGACCAAGGAAGAATTGATGCCTTTGAATTATGATGTTGGTGAGAATATTAAATATAACATAAACTACCAGAAGAATGATTAAATCTGTGTTTGAAGAGGTATATCAGAATTGTCCTTAGAATGGTGAGACTGTGTCTCATGTGCTTTGGTCATGTCATCAGAAGGCATCAGTCCCTGCAGAAGAACTGCATGCTTAGTAGGGGGCAAATGAAGACAAGGAAGACTTTAAATGAGATGAATTCACACAGTGAATTTAACAATGGGTTAAAACACAGCAGCAATTGTGAAAATAGTTCAGGACAGAACAGTGTTTATCTGTGTAGTACATTTTTGTTTTGTTTTGTTTTTTATTTGCTCTTTTCTTTGCTCTTCAACACTTTAAAAAAAGGTCTTGTGCCATCAAGTTAGTACTGACTCATAGCAACCCTATGCACAACAGAATGATACACTGTGCAGTCCTGGGCCAACCTCACAATTGTTGCCACGCTTCAGCTCATTGATGCTGTCACCTTGCCAATCCATCTTGTTGGGGGTCTTCCTCTTTTTCTCTGACCCTCCCACCCCCTTACCAAACATAATGTCCTTCTCCAGCAACTGTTCCCTCCTGACAATATGTCTGATGTATGAGAGACAAAGTTTGGCCATCCTGGCCTCCAAGGAGCACTATGGCTGCACTTCTTTCAACATAGACCTGTTGGTTCTTTTGGCAGTCATGGCACTGTCAATATTCTCCTCCAACACCATAACTCAAAATCATCAATTCTTCTACGGTTTTCCTTATTCACTGCCCAGCTTTCACATGCATATGAGGTTATTGAAAATACCATGGCTTGGGTCAGGTGCACCTTAGTCCTCAAGCTGACATCTTTACTCTTCAACACTTTAAAAAAGGTCTTGTGCAGCAGATTTGCTTAATGCAATACGTCATTTGATTTCTTGCCTGCTGCTTCCATGATTATTGATGGTTGATCCAAGAAGAATGAAGTCCTTGACAACTTCAATCATTTCCATTGAAAAGAAAGTTGTTTATTGGTCAAGTGGTGAGGATTTTTTTTTCTTTATGTTGTGATGGAATCCATACCGAAGGCTGTGGTCTTTGATATTCATCAGTAAATATTTTAAGTTTCTTCACTTTCAGCATGCAAGGTTGTATCATCTGCATATTGCAGGTTGTTAATGAGTCTTCCTCCTATCCTGATGCCACATTTTTCTTCATATAACCCAGCTTCTAGGATTATTTGCTCAGGATACAGGTTTAATAAGTATGGGGAAATAATACAACCTTGTCGCACACCTTTTTAATTTTAAACCATTCAGTGTTCCCATGTTCTGTTTGAACAACTGCCTCTTGGTCCAGGTACAGATTCCTCATAAGCACAATAAAGTGTGCTGGAATACTCATACTTAGCAATGTTGTCCATAGCTTGTCATGATACATATAATCATAAGCCTTTGCATAGTCAATAAAGCACAGGTAAACATTTTTCTGATATTCTCTGCTTTTAGCCAAGATCCATCGGACATCAGCAATGATATGTCTTGTTCCATGGCCTCTTCTGAATCTGGCTTGAACCTCTGGGAGTTCTCTGTCAATGTATGCTTGCAGCTGTTTCTGTATTACCTTTAGTAAAACTTTACTCACATGAGATACCAAAGAGATTGTCTGATGATTTCTGCATTCTGTTGGGTCACCTCTCTTTGAAATGGGCACAAAAGTGATCCCTTCCAATCAATCGGCCAGATAGTCATCCTCCAAATTTCTTGGCATAGTTGAGTTAGTGCCTCCTGTGCTGCCTCTCATTCTTGAAAGGTTTCAATGTTTATTCCATCAATTCTTGGTGCCTTGCTCTTTGCCAATTCCTTCAACGTATCTTGGACTTGTTCCTTTAGTATAATTGGGTCTTGATCATATGCTACCTCTTAAAACAGTTGAACATCAATCATATCCTTTTGGTACAGTGACTCTGTGTATTCCTTCCATCTTATTTTGATGACTTCTGCATGATTTAATAATTTGCCCAGAGAATCTTTCCATCACGAAAGTTGAGGCTTGAAATTTTTCTTCATTTCCTCCAGCTTGAGAAATGCTGAGCATGTTCTTCCTTTTTGGTTTTCTGACTTCAGATCTTTGCACATTTTGTGGTAATATTTAGCTTTATCTTATCCAGCTGATCTTTGGAATTTTCTGTTCACCTCTTGCACCTACTCATTTCCTCCATTTGCTTTAGCATTTCTAGACTGGATAGTAAGTTTCAGTGTCTCTTCTGACATCCATTTTGACCTTTTCCTTATCTTCTTAATGACTTTTTGCTTTCTTTCTTGCTTTTTTTTTCTTCGTCTATGTACTGGTTCCTCATGAACATAATTAAGTGTTCTGGAATACTCAGTCTCTGTAAAGTTGCTCATAGCTTGTCAGGATCAATAAAGGACAAGTAAACATCTTTCTGGTATTCTCTCCTTTCAGCCAAGATCCAATTAACATCAGTGATATTATATTCCTTGGTCCACATCCTCTTCTGAATCTAGCTTGATCCTCTGGAAGTTCTTTTGCAAAGTATTGTTACAGCTGTTTTTTAACTGTCCTTAGAAACATTTTATTTGCATGCCATAATATTGATATTATTCAACGACTTCTATATACCATTGGGTCAACTCTCTTTGCAATGGACACAAATAGAGATCTCTTCTTGTCAATTGGCCAGGTAGTTGTCTTCCAAATTTTTGGCATAGATGAGTGAGTGCCTCCAGTGCTGTATAAGTTTGCTGAAATATTTCAATTTGTATTACATCAATTCCCAGTACCTTGCTCTTTGCCAATGCCTTCCATGAACCTTGGACTTCTTCCTTCAGTATCATTGGCTCTTGATCACATGCTATCTCTTGAAATAGTTGAACATCAAACATTTCTTTTTGGTACAGTGACTGTGTATTCCTTCCATCTTCTTTTGAAGTTTTCTGCATCATTCAATACTTTTTGCCATAGAAACCTTCAATATTTCAAGTTGATGCTTGCTTTTTTCTTCAGTTCTCTCAGCTTGAAAAGATTGAAGATGTCAAAGACTTTGTTTTGCTTGGATCAACAATCAACACTCATGGAAGCAGCAGCCAAGAAATCAAATGATGTATTGCATTAAGCAAATCTGCTGCACAAGACCTTTTTAAAGCCATTAGAAAGATACAAATCAAAACTACAACAGGAGAGGCGGGGATTGATGGCACATAAGGTAGAGCTGTAGTGAAGATCTCCTTCAGCAATACCACAGAATACCAGGCAAAGCAGGTTCAGAGGAGAGCTACAAAACTCTAGACCACATATGTAGGAATATTTTTTTTAAGTTTGAAGGCTTATAGTTAGTGGAACTTCTAACAGAAACAAGAAATCTCAGACTTTTGTTACTGCCAGGCTCAGCGGCCTTGAGCCAACATCTTGGGTGAGACCAAATGGCAAGAACAAGCAGGGAAGCAAACAGACCCATCACAGACTAATGCCACAGGAACCTCAGAGCAAAGGTGGACAATATACTTTGTTTGGTTTTGTTTTGTTCTGATTTTTTGGGGGTATCTGTTCATTGGCCTCTCGCTGTCTGCTCACCTCCATTCTAGTGACTAGAGGGGTTGCCTGAGCAAGCACACAACCCCACTCCCACCACTGGAGGATTCCTCTACCAAGCATGTGCACAGATCCTCTCATCAGTCAAAGGACCAGTCCCGGATTGCATCCACTAGCTCAAAAAGGCAACAGCCAGCCCTAAGCAGTAATGAATAGGGAAAAGGCCAGAACAGGGGTCGTTTAAAAGGCCAGTCCCTGCTTAAAACCAACAACACAAAATGGCCACAGCCAGCCCTGAACTGTTTATGAATAGGGGAAAGGCCAGAACAGGGGGTGTGGAGAAGGAGAAAGTTTAAAAAAAAAAAAAAAAAACAGGCCAAAAATTAAATCCTGAGGAACAGCATAACAACCAACCATGGCATCTTGAAATTCATCAGGTGGACTTGAAGGCAAGAAGATGAAAGAGGATATAAAGTCATACTCATATTAGACTACAGATTTTTCTTTTCTTTTCTTTTTTTTTCTAGCTCTCCTGTCCCTTTTCTGCTATTATAGACTAGAGTATCCAATCTTTTTTGTTCTTCTTGTTGTTATTTGCTGTTACTTTTGTTTTGTTTTGGTTCTTGTGGGTTTTTTTGCTTCCCCCTTTTACTTTTAGGTGGCTCTTTCTCTCCCTATATTGTTCAAAAAGAGACAGCAATTGCTGTCATATAGTCAAATAACAACCACACCCTATAGAACCCTACAATCCATGCTAGAAACAGTACTAACTGCCATAAACCAGGAAGGTAGACAACACCTGCAAAAGTTACTCTCAGTTAAGCAATAACAAGAGTGAAAAGGGAAGTTCACATCCTGATCACATCTACCTGGAAGCAATCAGAAAACATAAAAAATACCAAAACACATACTCAAATAAGTACTAAGGCCACAGTTAAACACTGAACATATCCAAGAAGCACAAACAGATGACCATATCAGTACATGTCCAGAACCCTGAAAGAAAAAAAAACTGCCAAAGAATCTTTCATCCAGCAAAGCAATCAATCAAATAAGATGGTGTAATCAAAACATTCCACGATAATCAGAAACTAAGAGATTTTACAAAGCCAACCCTGTGTTATGAAACATCCTAAAGGGAGTTCTGTGGATTGAGAACCAAAAAGAACAGACAACAACCAGAGATTGACATATGTGGCAGCAACTCCCAAAACTAAAGTGACAGATGGAAGAATCGAGAACACAGCAAAACTATAAGAACAAACACAGAGAATCTGGGAGGGCAGTCTATGATCAAAACAATTACAATGTGAAAGAAGGTAAACATGTAGGAACAGAGATTGTGATGGTGAGAAGGTCAGATAGATTACAGGATAAAATAGGCTGCACTTAATGGAGGGAAAAGTTAATGGAATACAAGGTAACCTAAAAGAAAATTAACACTTCACAACATACCAAGAAAATGCAAACACAAGAAGAACATGGAAACATTAAAACTATGAAGAAACTCAAAAGAAAGAACATAAAACCATGAAGTTAGCACAAGAAGACATGCTTAACAAAGAAAGCAGCAACCCCGCAAAAACAAACAAACATAGTGACAGCAAAAAATATATATCTATCAATAATTACACTAAATGTAAATGGATTAAATATACCAGTTAACAGACAGAGGGTGGCAAAATGTAAGAAAACAAGATCCTTCAATATGCTGTCTTCAAGAGACACATTTACACACAGAGACAAAATAGTGTAAAAGTCAAAGGATGAAATAAATTACACTAAGCTATTTGCAATAAAAAATGAACAGGAGGGAAGAAACAAGATGGCGGATTCGGTGGAAGTGCAGTTAGGAGCTCCACCAGCAACAACACAGAATACCCAACCAAGCAGGATCAGGGGATGGTCCCAGAACTCTGAACCACATATAAAGGAATATTTAGAAGGTTGGAAGGCTTACAGCCGGGGGAATTTGTGGCAGAAGCAAGAAATCTATTGCTTTCTAGTCTGGGATGTTCAGCTGCTCCAGGAGCCGCCATCGTAGATGAGACCAAGTGGGGGAAGGATCGGGGCAGCCACTGCGGAGATAAAGGTGTGGACATTCTTTTCTTTTGGTATCTGTTCATTGGTCCATTGTTGTCTGAGCACCGCCATTCTGGTGACTTTAGGGGTCCCTGAGCTAGTGGACACCCCAGCCCCACCCTCGGAGGGTTCTACTATGCATGCGCACAGATCTCCTTGAAA
>NW_006408836.1:179464-192847 GCF_000296735.1 Chrysochloris asiatica
AAATAATACTAAAATTCTTGACTATCTTATGAATATTAGTTTCCTTTGCCTACTATTGTAAAAATAGACACGAGTGGGATAGAAAGGAATGTAGGGAAACATGATTAGAGAAAACTTGTAAGCCTGCCTTCATCCTATAACTGATTGGAATACCTAAAAGGGTTTCTACAACTTGCCCAGTGAAATAGGCCTCGTATAAAGCCTTTACATAGTATAAGACCTTAGGTGGAATCCTGAGACCCATCCAGAACCTTATGAGGTGAGACATTCCCACTAGAAAGGACAAACAGGTTGGAACAGCTACAGTGACAGAAGACACATCTTTATGATGAACCTGACCTATACTCAGAGCGGTAGTTACTCTAAATACCAACAGAGAGAGAAAGAGTCTTCACATCAAGTATCAATTCTATCCCCCTCAATACACAGGGTAGATAGGGACGGGCAACTTAGACACTGGCTACCTAAAATGAGGGGGCAATAAATGCATGAACTGATTGGATTACAAGGTTTCAAGAGGGAATTTAGTTTAAGAGTATGGGGGAAAGAAAGAGCTCCCACTGAATAGCTGTCATCTTGTCTAGATGGGTCTGGTGAAAAGAGATGGAGATAAGATTTGTAAGATTCAATAGTGAATAATTGTTATCATGACTAATCATGACTGTCACAATTGTAAAGGTAAAATTTTGTAACAAAAAAAGGGGAGTGGTTAATCTTACAGTCCAGAAACAGAGGCCCCTAGGACCATCAAGAGAGGAACGCACAAGCAGAGTGTGGGACCTTATGCAGAGAAGCAGCAGTGCCAGTGATGGAAGCAGAGATTGGGACATGGAAAGGGGGAGCGGCTGAGGACTCTAGATTCATGGATTAAGAAGAGAAGGACTAAGAACTGGTGTCTAGGAGCAGACTTGCAGAATGTGCCCTTTGGAGATGTAGATTATTATATATGCCTGAGTGGGGCTTTTTTGTTTGTTTGTCTTTTAAAAAAGCTAAAGTGGATATAGAGAAATACTGTTAACTGATGGTACATGGAGGGGATTATAATCAATTTAATGAAACAAGGTAAATGATTTGTTGAATGTAAAACTGATGATATGCCCTGTCAACTTTCACTCAATCCACAATACAAACCTTGAAAAACAAAAACGAACAAGAGTGACAGTACTAATTTCTGATACAATAAAATTTAAGGCAAAAAGCGGCATAATAGATAAAGATGGACAGTATCTCATGATTAAAGGGACAATTGAAATAGATGACAAAACCATAATAAACATCTATGGTCCCAATGAAAGAGCACCAAAAAATATAAAGCAAACTCTTATAGATTTGAAGAAAGAAATAGATGAATCTATAATAATAATGGGTGATTTTAATACAACACTTTCAAACATGTTTAAAACAACCAGAAAGAAACTTGATAAAAACACAGAGGAACTAAACAACACAATCAGCCAACTGAACCTCATAGATGTATAAAGGGCATTCAACCCAAGAACAGCATAATACACATTCATTTTCATTGCACATGGAATATTCTCCAGAATACACCATGTGTTAAGCCACAAAACAAACCTCCATAAATTTATAAATATCAAAGTACTACAAACCATCTTCTCAAACAACAATACTGTCAAATCAGAAATCAATAATAGGAAGGCCAAGGAAATAAAGTCAAATACAGGAAAACTGAATAACACACTGCTGAAAAGCGACTGGGTAGTAAAAGAAATAAAACGTGAATTCACAATGGTCCTAGAAACAAACGAGAGCAAAACATAACATATCAAAATCTTTTGGACACAGCGAAAGCAGTTCTGAGAGGACAATTTATTTCAATAAAAGCACATATCCAAAAAGAAAAAAGAAGTAAAATTGACACATTAACACAGCATCTGCAACAATTAAAAACAGACCAACAGAGGGAACCTACAATCACCAAAAGAAAGGAAATAATAAAGATTAGAGCAGAAATAATTGAGCTAGAAAACATAACAACTATAGAGAGAATCAACAGGACAAAAAGCTAGTTCTTTAAAAAGATTAAAATTTTTGGGAAACCAAACAAAAGAAAAGAGGGAGAAGATAGAAATAACAACCGTTGGAAACCACAATGGCAATGCCACAACAGATACAAACGAAATCAAAAGGATAATAGAATATTATGAAATGTTGTATACCAACAAATTTTTAAAATTTGAAGAGATGGATACATTTTGAGAAAAACAAGACCTACCTAAATTTACACACAGTAAAGTAAAAAACCTGAACACGCCCATAACTAAAGAAGAAATTGATCTGGTCATCAAAAACTCTCAACCAAAAGAAGTCCAGGCCCAGATGGCTTCATTGGTGAGTTCTACCAAACATTGAAGGAAAAGATGTCAGAAATTCTACAGAAGTCATACCAGAAAATAGAGGAGGATGGGAAACTTCCTAATACATTTTATGAAGCAAGCACAACCCTCATACCAAAACCAGGAAGGGATGTCACTAAGAAAGAAAATTATAGACCAATATCCCTCATGAACATAGATGCAAAAATTCTCAACAAAATCCTAGCCAACAGAATCCAGCAACACATCAAAAAGATAATACATCATGATCAAGTGGGATTCATATCAGGGATGCAAGGATGGTTCAACATTAGAAAAACAATCAACATCATCCACCATATAAATAAGAAAAAAGAAAAGAACCACATGATCATATCGATTGATGCAGAAAGGCATTTGAACAAAATCCAACATCCATTCCTGATAAAAACCCTCAAAAAAGTAGGAATTGAAGGGAAATCCCTCCACATAATTGTTGTTGTTGTTGTTAGGTGATACTATATCACACCAGCAATAAAAGGGAACATTAAAAAAGTTGTTGTTGTTATGTGTGCCATGGAGTCGCTTCCAACTCATAGCAACCGTACAGGGTTTTCGAGGCTGTAAATCTTTACAGGAACAGAAAGCTTCATCTTTCTCCTGCGGAACAGCAGGTAGTTTCGAAATGCTGACCATGAGATTAGCAGCCAGATTCATAAACACTGTGCTACCAGAGATCCGAGGGCAATAAATGCTGATGAGGATACGGAGAGACTGGGATGCTCCTGCATTTTTGGTGAGATTGCAAAGTGGTCCAACCACTATAGAAAGCAATATGGTTCTTCCTCAGAAATTTGCAAATAGAAATACCTTATGATCCAGCAATTGCTCCACTTGGTATTTACCCACAAGAAATACAAGCCATAACACAAGTAGACATATGCAAACCAATGTTCATAGCAGTACTATTTACCATAATAAAAAAAATAGAGACAGCTTAAGTGCCTATCAATTGAAGAATGGATTAAAAAAAAACAAAAACTGAAGTACATACACATAATGGAATATCATGCTACCTTGAAGAATAACAAGGAAGCTGCAAGCCACTGCATAACCTGGATGAACCTTGAGGACATTATGTTGAGTGAAATTAGTCAGTCACAAAAGTAGAAATACTGCATAGGACCACTACTGTAAAAGACTAAGAAAAAAACCCAATACTAAAGCTGGTGGTGGATTCTTTGCTGGTTGCTGGGATGTGGGGGATGGGGTTAGAGGAGGGAAGGGAAGGTGTAGCACAGGGCAGGGAATAGACACAGGATAGCTTGGGTGCTGGGGAGGGGTCAATATATAAGAAGGAGAAGGGGAATGGAAGAACAAAACAGATGGGAAGACAATTAGGCAGGTTTGCATGAGCTAAGTGGGACAAAGGTAAAGAATGATGTATGCACACCCTTGGAACAACAGGGCACTGGGATGCAAGGATTGAGACATGGTTGGAATGGGGAAAAGGGGGAAAATAATGTTAAGATGCTTGGCTGTCTTTTGAATCTTGGTTTCTCTTGCATACCATTATAAAATAGACATTAGAGGGGGAGAGAAAGAAATAGCCAGAAATGTCACCATAGAAAGCTTGTAAGTCCGTCTTCTGCCTATAACTGATTGGAATACCTAAATTAGGGCTATAATGTACCCAGTAAAGTAGGCTTCCTGCGGAGTCTTGGCATTACATAAGACTACAGGTGGAATCCTGAACACCATCCAGAATCTTCAGAGGTGGGAAATTTCCACTTGAAAGATGGGCAGACCAGACTAGAGGGGCTAGAAGAACAGCCACTCCGAAGGAATATGCTACACCAAGTGGGTTATAACAAAGCAAGGACTTTTATTGTACTGGCACGTGGCTCAGCGGATCCTTATACACAGACTGAGCCCCCTCTATAGGAAGGTCCCTTGTCTATACAGTATTTGGGTCTTTGGGGCATTACAAAGTGAGCGAAGGGAAGTGTGCAAGGCTAGCATTTGTTACTTCACACAGTGGGGAGGGAGCAGTGAGCAAGCAGCTGGGGATTCTACAGAAGCACAAGCAAGTAAGTTTTAATTGGGGGCTTTGTTATCTTCTCAGAGATGAGTCTGTACCAGGAGAGGTTTAGCTGTGATAGTCACTTGGTGTCTGAGATGGTCTGTTGCTTAGTTCCTGAAATGTGGATCCTGTCCTTGGAATGAGATATGTATTCTGGGGGGAAGGGTGGATGCTCAGTGCCTGTTTCCACTGGCCTGCCTGTCTTAAGGGTACACTTCTGAAATTTAAATAAATTTAATTAAAATAAAACTTATTCTACTAAAAAACAAAAATCAGAAAAACTGTAAGAATTAAAATAAAATTGACTTAAGGAAGATGTCCAAGGTACACTGAGGCATTGGCGAAGAACATGCCCAGTGAATACAAATAGAAATATTTCAGAAAATTAAGGTAGACCTGAAGGCACTCACTCATCTAGGCCCAGAAATGAGAAAGAAAACTACCTGGTCAACAACTGTCCCAAAAATGAGGAAATCATTGGACAGTATCATTAGTATCACAGCAAGTTACATTTTGTTAATTTTAAAAAGACTGCAACAGTACAGAAATGAAGAACTGCCAGAGGTTCATGCCAGATTCAGATGAGGATGTGGAATGAAGGAAATCATTGCTAATGTCAGATGAATATTGTCTGAGAGCAAAGAATATCAGAAAGATATTTATCTCTGTTTTATTTTGATTGTGTGGATCAAGACCAGTTATGGAAAACATTGTACAGAATGAGTATTCTGAAACATTTAGTTGTGCTCAGGAGGGACCTGTACAGAGACCACAGGGCCATCATTCAAACGGAACAAGGGGACACTGAATCATTTGAAATCAGGAGAGGTATACAACAGGGTTGTATTCTTTCACCATACTTAATAATTATGTAGGGTAAGGAAATAATCCAAGTAGCTGGATTATATGAAAAGGAATATGGCATCAGGATTGGAGGAAGACTCATTAACAACCTACGATATGAAGATAACAAAAACCTGCCTGCTGAAAGTGAAGAGGACTTAAAATAGTTACAGATGGAGATCAAAGACCACAGTCTTGGGTGTGGGTTGTACCTCAGTATAAAGAAAACAAAATTCCTCACCACTGACCCAACAAATAATATTATGATGAATGGTGAAAAGATTGATTTTCTCAAAATTGTCGTTTTGCTTGGATCCAGGATCAACATTCATGGAAACAGCAGTCACAGTCAAGAAATAAAATGACCTATAGCATTTGGACAATCTGCTGCATAAGACACATTTAAAGTTTTCCAGAACAAAGATTTCAGTTTTTGGACTAAGGTGTGTTTGACCCAAGCTATGATATTTTCACTAGCCTCATGCATATGTGAAAGTTGATCAAAGAATAAGGATGTATGTACAATAATTGATGCATTTGAGTTATGGTGTTGGAGGTGAATATTAAAAGTACCATGCAATGCTAGAAATATAAACAAATCAGTGTTGGAAGAAGTATAGACAGGATGCTTCTTAGAAGCCAGGTGGGGTTGAACCTCTGAACTTGCATTAGCAGTCAAGTACTTATCCTATAACTCCATATTGCTGTTGTTGTTGTTGTCAGGTGCCATCGAGTCAGAACTGACTCATAGTGACCCCATGCAAAGCAGAATGAAACAATGTCTGATCCTGGGCCAACCTCACTACCGCTGCCACACTTGACACCATCAATGATGTCTCCTGGCTGATCCATCTCGTTGGGGGTGTCTTCCTCTCCTTCTCTGACCCTCCACCTTACCCAGCATGACATCCTTCTCCAGTGACTGTTCTCCCCGGACAATGTGTCCAAAGTATGAGAGACGAAGCCTAGCCATCTTGGCCTCCAAGGAGCACTCTGGTTGCACTTCTTCCAAAACAGATCTATTGGTTCTTTTGGCAGTCCATGGCACGTGCAGTATTCTCCAACACCACAACTCAAAGGCATCAATTCTTCTACGATCTTCCTTATTTCACTGTCCAGCTTTCGCATCCATATGAGGTTATTGAAAATACCATGGCTTGGGTCAGGCGCACCTTAGTCCTCAAGTTGACATCTCTGCTCTTCAATACTTTAAAAAGTTCCTGTGTAGCAGATTTGCCCAATGCAATACGTCATCTGATCTGCTGACTGCTGCTTCCGCGAGTGTTGATAGTTGATACAAGAAGAATGAAGTCCTTGACAACCTCAATCTCTTCTCCTTCTTATATGTACATAGAGCTTCTCAGACAACATGACTTTGACCCATCTGCCAGCACCAACAACCACACACTCTTTTCCAGTTGTTAGAAAAATAACAACTGCCAGTACTCACTCAATGGCACTTACCAACAACAACCACAATTATTTTTTAAAGAAGTGTATTTATAAAGAAGTTGTGGTGGGAAATATGGCACCAGATTGGAACACACTGATTCTCAGTCTCAGAGGCTTCTGGAAGGGTCCTGTAGCTTTGCAGGGCCTGAGAAACTGAACTGGTTAGAAAGAAATGAAAGTTTCTCTGGTTAGTGAAACTAAGTAGATTTTTATTTTCTTCTTTATATTTTTCAGTTAAAAAACTGCTTTCATCAATGCCTAATTAAATTTTTTAATCAAAAAATTCATTATAAAAACAAAAGGAATATTCTTTCTTCATATTAAGCTTAGAAATATTGATACTTTCATGATATTCCTTATTGATCTCTGATATCGTAGTGGTTATGAGTCGAGCTGCTAACCTCATGGTCAGAAGTTCAAAACTACCAGCTGTTCCACGGGAGAAAGATGAAGCTTTCTGCTCCCATAAAGATTTACAGCCTCAGAGCCCCTGTGCAGGGTTGTTATGAGTCAGAATCGACTCCATAGCACAGCACCACCATGATATTCCTTGGGAGAAAATAATAATTTCAAATAATGTTTTGCTGGAGGTTTATTTACACTGTGAAAGGACAATAACTACTGGGGAATGACTTCTCTTTTTATCAATATTCTGTGCTACTAAAAATCTTATGGGACACCTAAACACTAGGCAACAAATACAATTTATTTTCTAAGTTCCATTCACAGAAGCACTTTGATTGTTTCTTTGATTTTTTGTATTTTCCAAGGACAATATTTGGAAAAATGATAATAGAGAGGATTAAAATAAATATTTCTACAGTAAATACAAATAAGAGTCCCAAGACATGGAAATAAAACCACTATGTAAAATGCAATTAATCATCCATGTTATATCCTATAATCCTCAGGAGCAAGCATATAAAAAACACAACTCTCTATATATCTAATTGGATAATTGAGAATTCTGTCTATAACTTGGTGAAATGAAAACATAAAAATGAAAAAAAAACAACATGAAATAAAGCTTTCCTTAGGAAGAAATCAATAAAAAATAATTTAACAAAACAATGGAATAGATTATATTCGATAATCCCCCCAAAGTAAAATGGACTGTTTTAAAGCATATTTATTATGGTTTACTTTAAAATAATATTTTGAAAGGACCAAGGTATAGTACTCCGTTCTCTCTCCCAAATTAAATGGGCTGCAGGAATCAGTGTATGTCTTTAGAACTCAGTTTTCATGGTCACACTCAAGTTAAAAATCATTCAAAAGAATCAAAGAAAATAGGAGAACATTCCTTATAACATATAAAGCATCCTACCTAATATTTTACCTTATAATTATTCTCAGAAAAATGTAAAACATTTCACGTAAATGAAGAGAATGATGAAAGCAAGCATTTCAAAAGAAAATCAAAAGCTACATCTTTCTCTTCCCTTTTAGAAAGAGACTGCATAAATTCTCAGAAGGATAAAAATAACCAGCATTTAAGAAGAACTTTTTCTAAACTGGCCTCTCGCTAAATTTGAGAGTTCACACCATCCTACAATAAAGGTATCCAGTTTTTATCCAAATATCTTCTCTGTATTTGGTATCTGGTATTTATCCAAGTAGCTTCAACTAAACCAGAGGAAATTAAGCTCATATTTATGTCAGAAGATGTAAGCTAAGTCAAAGAAAAATCTAAAAGCAAAAATCTAATAGCAATAATTTGAAAGTAAAAATTAATGATTTCTAAGGTTGTTTCAATCCTGGTGTGGCGCTGTGGGTTAATGTGCCAGACTGCAAAGTCATTTGAACTGCAACGTCAGCAATTCAAGCTCACCTGCTACTCCTCGGGAACCCTATACAGGGTCGCTATGGGTCGGAATCGACTCGACGGCACTTAACAACAACCACAAGGTTGTTTCAAAGGAGCTCTTGTAGCGTAGTGGTTATGAATCGGGCTGCGAACCTCAGGGTCAGCAGTTTGAAACTACCAGCTGTTCTGTGGGAGAAAGATGAAGCTTTCTGCTCTGGTAAAGATTTACAGCCTAGGAAAGCCTGTACAGGGTCGCTATGAGTCGAAAACGACTCCACGGCACATAACAAAAAACAACAAAGTTGCTCTAAGTATAACCTCATAAAAACTGAGTTTTCCTTACCTCTAACTGCCCTGATTGGTAAATGATGTTATTGTTAGGAGTCATCGAGTTGGTACCAACCCATAGCGACTTTATGCAAAGCAGAACAAAACAATGCCCGAACCTGGGCCAACCTCATTACTGTTGCCACGCTTGAGTTCATCAATGCTGACACTTGGCCAATCCATCTCGTTGGGGTCTTCCTCTTTTTCTCTGACCCTTCACCTTACCAAACATGATATCCTTCTCCAGTGACTGTTCCCTCCTAACAATATGTCGGAAGTATGAGAGACGAAGTTTGGTCATCTTGGCCTCCCAGGAGCACTCTGGCTGCATTTCTTCCAAAATGGATTTGGTAAATAATACTCTTTAAATCACATTTAGAATATTATATTTTAGATTCAAAACTTTGCTTGAAATGTTCTTTGCCCACTTAAACCTGAGATAAGTTTAAATAAAGAAAGGCTTAATATTCAGATAAAATTAAGTGTTTAGTAATTAACTTGCATGGAGTAAGTATGTATACCTGATGGTCCTGCAGAGAGTCCTGGTGGTGCAGTGGGTTAAGTGTTGGGCTATTAACCAAAGTTCAGGGATTTGAATCCACCAGCTGCTTTGTGAGAGAAAGACGAGGCTTCTATGAAGATTTAAAGCCTTGGAAACCCTACAGAGCAGTTCTGTAAGTTGGAATTAACTCAACAGCAGAGGATTTGGTTTTGTTTTTTTGGTAGCAACACAGGATTTTTTTTTCACCTTATCATTCAGCCCACACACTGTGAATTGTGTCCAAGGGAAAAAGCAATATTTGGGAATGTAGGGAAAAAATGACTTTGCTCTTAAGAATGTTCCCAAGATGTGACTGTAGTAGCATAGTGATTTAGCTCAGAAAATGTATCTGGTACTATGTTCAGTTGTGAATGCAATGGAGAATGAACCAGATATAGCTACATTCAGAGCAGAGAAAGACAATTAGACAAAGAATTATAATAATAAAAGGCTATAAGTGAGCTGAGAGCCAAACATGCTGTGAGGACTTTCAAGGGTCTCTAACCTGATGTAAGTTAGAGATTTCTAGGAGAAAACGTCATCTATATATAGAAGCAAGCAGATGAGGGAATAGAGATGTAGTGTTCTAGGCTAAGGAAGAGGCAATCAAACATGGCTTGCTGAGGAATGGAAGGGTTTCACATTGATGCAACTGTGGAAACTACTTAAAGGAATGTCAGCAAGTGAGGCTAACCAAATAAGCAAGGGCAGGTCACTATGGGTTGGAACAGACTCGACAGAACTTAACAACAACAACAACAAAGTAGTAATAGCTGTCGTTGAATGCCTTCTATGCTAAACATTTAAAAAATATCAACTCTTTTGACCTTCACCAAAACCCTAGGAATTTCATATTATTATTCACACTTTCCAGATGAGGAAAGGAAATCTTAGAGAGGAATCTTTCCCTGGGCTCACATTGAAAGGATGGTACTGGACCACAACACATACCTTAATATGACTCTAAGGGTCAGTAGGGGGACATTGGGGTAATGCTAAATTGAACCATATGAAACTCTGAAAAGAGCAATGTCACACAATTGAATCTATCTTACATAATTCAAACACTCTCCAAATGGAATTTCAAAAATTAAGCTGGCAGATGTAGATATCTAAAGATCAGAGACATCATCTGAAATTCTCAGTCCAATTTATTTTGGCAGTCTCATACTTTGCAAATTTAAACCAAAAGGTCCCTGGATTCTTTCCTCTCTCTGCTTTTGTCTTCCCTGCATTTCCTCTGCTGCCTTCATTCTTGGATTGTTCTGTATGGAGTGAGAAAAGGAGTGATTGCACAGTAGATCTTGGAGTCACTCCCCTACAATATGAATGGCCTTACTGTAGCTCTGGTAGCGTAGTGGTTACGAATCGGGCTGCGAACCTTAGGTCAGCGGTTCGAAACTACCAGCCGCTCCGCGGGAGAAAGATGAGGCTTTCTACTCCCGTAAGGATTTACACCCTCGGAAACCCTGTACAGGGTCGCTATGGGTCAGAACCGACTCGACGGCACTTAACAACAACAACAACTGAGATCCCATGGGGTGGTGCACCACTTATTCCATTCTCAGATCTCTCAAATGTTGCTGCTTCTCACCTTCCATCCCAGATCTTAGCTATTGTTGCTAAGTGCTGCTGAGTCTGTTCCAACACGTAGTTGAAGTTTGTAGGTATTCTTCTATCATCTTTTAGAATTAAGTGTTGATTTAATATTTTAGTGTTTTCTCCACTTATCCATTGATTGACAGAATTTCTGTCTCAGAAGTTTCTTCAAAAATGACTCTTAAATGTGATGACCACCAATATCACACGTAGATATTTGCAGGAACTCCTGCCAAGCACAGCACTTTAAAGGACCTTGTTCTAGTTTACACCATTTCCTATTTTTCCCCATGGCACAAGGGTTTGTATGCCCAAGAGACCTGCTCAACTAGCACTTGTGTTCCCATTGAATACCACATTAAGTGTACCTGGGAACCTAATATTCTTTGCCCAAATAGCACTGATCTTATTTCTAGTCTACACAGACCATCCCCTGTCCTCCTAAGGGTTGAAAAAAACAGAGAGGTGGCCCAGAGACGACTGTATGCAAAGGTATGGACATATGAACTACGGTCCTCAGATATACAAATTATACCTTTCATGGTATAAAATACTGACAAGGGAAGAAAGGGATGAAGCAATACAGGGCTATGGTGGTAGTGGAGGACAAGCTGAAGTCCCGGACACTGGTGCCAGGTGCCTTAGGCTGTATTTTCTAGAGAAGAAAATCCAGTGAAATATACATATAAAGAGAAGTTTATTATCAAGGAAATGGCTTTGAATTGCAAAGTTCCAGGGTCCCATCAGAAGAGAGAAAGCCTTTCCTGGGTGTTCATTATATTGGACACAGGCTACACCCCCAAAGAAGCATCTCTTTAATTGATTGGCTCCTGATAGCCACAAATCATACAGTTAACTATGCTAGTATTAGGTTTCATCACCACAGGACTAAGCACATCTTAACGGCTAAACCATGAGAATCCTGGCCAAAGTCAAATTGACACAGAACCCTAATTACAAAAGCCCACCCTTGTCAACATGAAATCTATAAATTATATGCAAGATATCTAAATAAAGACTTTTATAAAATCATACTTGCACCTAACATGATATAACTAAAACACGTACAACCAAAAACGCATTCACTCCATTTAGATCTTATATGTGTCACAAATGAACAAAGCAAAAATATTTTATTTACACAGTCAAAACAAAACAAAAATATATATTCATTTAAATTTTTCCAAAGGGCACACTCTGCAAGTCAACCTACTGCCTGTATGCACATAGCCTTACTCAGTCCGTGGACCTAGAGTTTGAAGCTTCTATGTCTCTCCATGCCACCACCTCTGCCACCATCTCTGATATTGCCACTTTTCCAGGTAGGAGTGTCGAGGTCCTACGTTGGGGTCCAGCCTCAACAAGGAAGTGTGGGTGTCACAAAGAAGGGAGATCTGGCGGCAAAAGGGATAGAGAAAGAGAGAGATGAAATATATACAAAAAAGACAGACACACAGATATGATGCAAGCTGGCAGGTAGGCAGATCTGCAAACATCTTGCCTAGCATTGCAAGCAGAACTCACTCTATCTCAGTCTTTCAGTCTCTTTTTTAGGGAAGGATTTGTTACAAAGGAAGGATGTAATTCACAAAGGGAGGATGTGATTCTTTAGATAAGATAGGATACGGAACTGAAATGTGATTAATCATTCAAAACAGGACATAATGATTCACAGGAACAACTTTTAAGATATTTTCATAGTTTTTCTTAACAATCTAACATTTTTATTTTTACAGAAAAAAGGTTCAATCAAGCTGTTATATATTAACTTTTAGGCTTAAATGATCTACAGCAGCGACATGCAGTTTCTCAAGGATACTTAACATAAAGCAAGGTTCCTGAAAGGAGCCAAGCTGTCTCTGTACACTTTGCAAACTTTTGTTTGTGAGCAAGATCTCAGGTACCGAGCTTCATTTATCTATATTTAAAATGCTACATTGTTCTTAATTATCACATTCCTACATACTTTCAGGAGAAAGGAGAGCATCTGGGTTAAACTGATTATATTCAGAGGCGGTTTAATGGGGCTGCCACTATTGTCCTCTAATCCAACATTCCCAGAATTTACCATTCCACTTTATTTACAAACCTTGGGTAGTTTTTCTCTAAAAACCTTTTCTCATATTCCCAATATACCTGTTCCTGGCCTTTCTGAATTATCTGAGGAAAGTTTTACTGCCTCGGCTCTAAAAAGGGGTTTCAAACCCATTATTGTTCATGGATATCAAACATAACTGAATAATCAAATAAGGAACAGTTCTGACATTCATCCTAGGTGGCTATCACTTGTTCCTCAGAAAGATTTGTTCCCAGGAGTCCACGCACTGCCAACACAGTGGAGGCATTAAGAGAGGCATTATAAAAGAAACCATTTTCTCAGAAGCTACAATTACTGGAGTTAGAAGCATAGAATGAA
>NW_006408836.1:193235-198090 GCF_000296735.1 Chrysochloris asiatica
GATCCTGGGCCAACCTCACTACCGCTGCCACACTTGACACCATCAATGATGCCACCTGGCTGATCCATCACGTTGGGGATCTTCCTCTTTTCCTCTGATCCTCCATCTTACCCAGCATGACATCCTTTTCCAGTGATTGTTCCCTCCTGACAATATGTCCAAAGTATGAGAGACGAAGTTTAGCCATCTTGGCCTCCAAGGAGCACTCTGGCTGCACCACCTCTAAAACAGATCTATTGATTCTTTTGGCAGTCCATGGCACTTTTAGTATTCCCCTCCAACACCACAATTCAAAGGCATCTATTCTTCTATGATCTTCCTTATTCACTGTCCAGCTTTCGCATCCATATGAGGCTATGAATCTTCTACAATTACAGTTTTGACAATCACAATTAGTCCTACTAAAATTACTCATACAAGTTAAATCATACAACCCTATCATCATTATCCCCAACCCCTGTCACCAGACCTATCTGGAAAAAAAGAAACACTAATCAGTGGGGATTCTACCTTGCCTCCTTCATTCTAAAACTAAGCACGCCCATGAAAGTTTGTAAGCCAGCCACTTCATGCCTTTACAGATCTTCATATTCTATAGTCAATGTCTAAGTTGTCCATCCCTATCAACCCAGTCCACCACTCATCTGTCAGTTTGTCATACTGTGGTGGCTTATGTGTTGTTGTGATTTTGAAAATGATGTCAGAGGTATTATATATACACGCAGGATAACCCATGGTGGACAAGTATAAACTAAACTTATAGACAAAGATTCAATAGGAAGAAGGAGAGATAGACTACTTTCTCATATTTAGTCACTGAAAACTTTATGAATAGCAATGGAACATTGTTCCAGAATACTGAATGCTAAATATTGAAATGTGCACCAGAATAATGAATATTGAAATATGATGAAGAGCACCAGAATATTGTCAGATATGTTGTTGTTAAGTGCCGTCAGTCAGTTCTGACTCACAATAACCATAAATAGAGTTGTTAAGGAGTGGCTGTTGAGCTTGAACCACTGATATTGCAGTTCAAACTGACCTTACAATCCAGCACATTGACCCATAGTGCCATACCCAGACTCCATTGTCAGATACAATGCCATAAAATGAGACCCTCAAGTTGGATGCACTCAAAATATGACTGGCAAAGAACTGATCCTCAAAGTAGAGATGACTGTGATGACATGAATGGAATAAAACCTTTGGGACTTTCATTTGCTAATGGGGTACAAGTCAAAATAAAGAGAAACAGCTGTAAACAACCATTAATGTATGAAGTATGGAATGTACGAATTATGAAGTATGAAATTTATGAATCTAGGAAAATTGGAAATTGTCAAAAATTAAATGAAACACATAAACATTGATATCCTAGGCATTAGTGAGCTGAAATGGATTGGTGTTGACCATTGTAAAGCTGAAAATCATGTGATTTACTATGTCTGAAATGACAAATTGAAGAAGAATGGAGTCACATGCATCATCAAAAAAGAGGATAACAAGATCTGTCTTGACATACAATGCTGTCTCTGATAAGATAATATCCATATTCCTACAAGAAAGATCAGAGTCTTTTTGTGGCATTGTGAGTTAATGCGCCAGACTGCAAAGCAGTTTGAACCACAAGGTCGGCGGTTCAAGCTCACCAGATGCTCCTTGGAAACTCTATACAAGGCTGCTATGAGTCGGAATTGACTCAATGGCAATTAACAACAACAACAAGAAATATCAGTTAATACCACTATTATTCAAATTTAGCCACCAGCCACTAAAGCAAGTGATGATGAAATGAAGAATTCTACCAAACTTATTCAGTCTGAAATTTATTAAGCATGAAATTAAAATGTATTGATAATTACTGGTGACTGTAATGCAAAGGCTGGAAATAGATGAAGGATCAGTGGTTGGAAACTATGACCTTGGTGATGGAAACAATGTTAGAGATAGCATGATAGAATTTTGCAAGACTAATGGCTTCTTCATTGAAAATGCCTTTTTCAAACAACATAAAATATGAATATACATATGGAACTCCCCAGATGGAATATATAGAAATAAAATTGGAAAAATCAAATCATGTGTGGAAAGAGACAACGGAAAAGCTCCATATTATCAACCAAGACAAGGCCAGTGTCAGACTGTGAAACTGACCATCAATAGCTCATATGCAAGTTCAGACTGAAGCTGAAGAAAATTAAAACAGGTTCACAAGAGCTAAAATATGATTGTGAACATATCTCATCTGAAGAACAGATGTAAAGCATTCGGCACAAAGTACTAAAGTCCAGAAGGGTTGTGGGATGACATCAAGAATATAATATAGGAAGAAAGCAAAAGGTCATTAAGAAGATAAGACAGAAGGAAAAGACCAAAATGGATGTCAGAAGATATTCTGAATCTTGGTCTACAACACAGAGATGCTAAAACAAATGGAAGAAATGAGCAGGTGAAAGAGCTGAACAGAAAATTTCAAATGGCAGCTCAAGAAGACAAACTTCAAATATTTAATAACAAAATGTGCAAAGATCTGGAATTAGAACACCAAAAGGAAAGAACATACTCAGCATTACTCAAGCTGAGAGAACTAAGGGAAAATTTCAAGCCTCAAGATGCAATATGGTGCTGAAGGTTAATGCATTGGACTGCAAGGATAGTTTGAACTGCAACATAGACAGTTCAAGCTCACCAGCCACTACTCAGAAACCCTATACAGGATTGCTATAATCAGAACAGATTAAATAGCACATAACAACAAAATGGACAAAATATTGAATGATGCAGAAAGCATCAAAAAGATGGAAGGAATACACAGAGTTACTGTACAAAAATTCAGTGTTCAACCATTTAAAGAGGTAGCATATGATCAAGAGCCAATAAAACTGAAAGAGGAAGTCTAAGGTACATTGAGGGCATTGCAAAGAATGCCAGGAACTAATGGAATACAAATTTAGATCTTTCAACAAACTGATGCAGCACTGGAGGCACTCACTTATCTATACCCCAAAATTTGGAAGACCACTACCTGGCCAACTGACTGGAAGAGATCCACATCTGTGTTCATTTCATAGATATGGGACCCAGCAGGATGCAGAAATCCTTGGACTATATCAATTACCAACATTCATGGAAGCAGCAGTCAAGATATCAAACGACATATTGCATTAGGCAAATCTGTTGCACAAGGCCTTTTTAAAGTGTTGAGGAGCAAAGATGTCATCTTGAGGACTAAAGTGGGCCTGACCCAAGCCATGGTATTTTCAATAACCTCATATGGATGTGAAAGCTGGACAGTGAATAAGGAAGATAGTAGAAGAATTGATGCCTTTGAGTTGTGGTGTTGGAGGAGAATATAGAAAGTGCCATGGGCTGCCAAAAGAACCAATAAATAGATCCATTGTGGAAGAAGTGCAGCCAGAGTGCTCCTTGGAGACCAAGATGGCCAAACTTCATCTCTCATACTTCAGACATACTGTCAGGAGGGACCAGTCACTAGAGAAGGATATCTTGTTTGGTAAGGTCAGAGAAAAAGAGGAAGACCCCCAACGAGATGGATTGCCCAATTGGCAGCATCAATGGACTCAAGTGTGGCAACAGTAGTGAGGATGGCCCAGGATTAGGCAGTGTTTCATTCTGCTGTGCATAAGGTCACCATGTACTGACTCGATGTCACCTAACAACAACAACAATATGCTTTCTGCTGACCACCTGAGTCTGCTTGTGATTGGAATTAGAGGAAATATAGCAATGAAGACACAGACTGAGTTTGGATATGTTCTGTCAACACTCATTGACCTTGATATGAGAGGAGAGAGAAGGCTGGCTGGCATGAAGTTTAGGGGGTGTGTGAATTCCTGAACTCACAGGCACTGACCAAGACCTTGGTAGAGAGGGCTGAGAGTGAAGGGGTCAGATGATCTGAAGGTCAACGAGGTGGGTGTGAACTCCAAAACTTGCAGCTGGTACCAATTTGACCTACCATAGGTAGGTAGACAGGTCTGAGTTCTGACCAGAACCTAACCAGATGAAGATAAGATGTTCAATACTGTGAGCAAGTATAAATTGCTACAAATTGATGAACTGGATTTTCCTTATAGATGCAGTTGCTCAAAATTCCAACCGGAATGGAAGATTCTTCAGATCAAGGAATAGACTTGTCTTCTCGGCATACTAGGTTGATGTTGTTATTGCTGTTGTTAGATCCATTGAGTAGGTACGGACTCATATAGACCCTATGTACAACAAAATGAAACACTGCTTGGTCCGGCACCAAATGCACAATCATTGCAATTTTTGAGCCCAGTGATGCTGACACTGTGCAAATATATCTCATTGGGAGTCTTTCTCTTTTTCCCCTACACTCCACTTTATCAAATATGATATCCTTCTCCAAGGATTGGTCCCTTCTGATAATATGTCCAAACTACGAGAGACAAACAATGCCCATCTTGACTTCCAAGGAGCATTCTGGTTGCACTTCTTCCAGAACAGATTGGTTCATTATTTTTGCAGGCCATGGTACTTTTAATATTCTCCTCCAACACCATAGCTCAAGTGCATCAATTCTTCTATAGTCTTCCTTATTCACTGTCCAACTTTTACATGCATATGACATTATTGAAAATGCCATGGCTTGGGTCAGGTCCATCTTTGTCTTCATACTTACATTATTGCTCTTGGACACTCTACAGGGATCTTGTGCAATAGATTTGCCTAATGGTTTCTTGACTGCTGCTGCCTTAAGTGTTGATGGTTGGTATGAGAAAAATGAAGTCTGACAACGTCCATCTTTTCTCCATTTATATGTTGTTGTTGTTGTTGAGTGCCATCGAGTTGGGTCCGACCCATAGCG
>NW_006408836.1:199869-201475 GCF_000296735.1 Chrysochloris asiatica
TCCATCTGGTGAGGTCCATGTGTATAGTCGTCTCTTATGCTGTCTAAAGAAGGTATTTGAAATAAACAAATCATTTGTCTTGCAAAAATCTATCATTCGTTCTCCAGCATCATTTCTATTACCCAGGCCAAATTTTCCAACTATTGGTCCTTCCTCTTTGCTCCTAACCTTTGCATTCCAATCACCAGTAATGAGCAATACATCTAGATTGCATGTTTAATCGATTTCAGATTGAAGAAGATGGTAGAATTCTTCTATTTCATCTTCACTGGCTTTAATGGTTGGTGCATAAATTTGAATAATAGTGGTATTAACTGGGCTTCCCTGTAGGCGCATGGATACTATTCTATCACTTATAGCATTGCGCCTCATGACTGATCTGGATATGTTCTTTTAGACAATGAATGCAACACCATTCCTTTTCAATTTGTCATTCTCTGCATAGTAAACCTTGTGGTTGTCAGATTAAAAATGGCCAGTACCAGTCCATTTCAGCTCACTAATGCCTAAGATATCGATGTTGATGTGTTCCATTTCATTTTTGACAATTTCCAATTTTCCCAGATTCATACTTCGTACATTCCATGTCCCGATTTTCAATGGATGTTACAGCTGTTTCTCTTCATTTTGAGCTGTGGCCCATCAGCAAATGAAGGTTCTGTGCGCTTTTCTCCCCCAAGCTTAATTCTATTCACGTCATCATGGTCAACTCTACTTTGAGGACACATTTTTTCCCTAGTTGCATTCTGAGTGCCTTCCCACCTTCCGGTCCTGTATCTGACAGTGTTTCTCTGCTATTCATAGACTTTTCAGTGACTAGTGATTCAGAAGTAGTTTTTCACTCTTTCTTCCTAGTCTGTCTTTTTCCGGAAGCTCATCTGAAACCTGTCCACCATGGGTGACCCTGCTGGTTATTTAAAAATACCGGTGGCATAGCCTTCAGAATCACAGCAACTCAAGCCACCACAGCACGACAGACAGACAAATGGTGGTCGTTTGGTTTTATATTGATACTGTCACTTTAAATTTTGATGTCAATCCTGATACAATCCTGATATAAGCAAGATACAATCAAGATGTTCTTTCCTGATACTATCAATCCTGATACAATCAAGTTGTTCTCTCCCAATATGGCGGCTCCTGGAACAGCTGAGTGTCTTGATCCAGAAAACAAGGGATTTCTGGATTCCCTTCAAATTCCCCAGCTGTAAACCCTCCGATCCTCCAAACATACCTTTATATTTGTTTCAGAGTTCCAACGCTATCTCATGAGCCCTCTTGGCCCGGTGTTCCATGTTGTTGTTGACGGAGCTCCTCACTACATTTGTACTCGATCCACCATCTTGAAGGAGCAAGGCCTGGTAGTGTAGTGGTTAGACCTCGCTGCTTCAAAGACCTCGCTGTTTCGAAGATCTTGGACCTCCTCATTTCTTCCATTTGCTTTAGCATCTCTACACTGGAGAACAAGTTTCAGAGTCTCTTCTGGCATCCATTTTGACCTTTTCCTTCTTTCTTGTCTTCTTAATGACTTTTTGCTCTCTTCACATATGATGTTCTTGATGTCATCTTCTGTCTTTAGTGTTTAATGTATCAAATCTGTTCTTCA
>NW_006408836.1:201575-209778 GCF_000296735.1 Chrysochloris asiatica
CCCTCCACCTTACCCAGCATGACATCCTTCTCCAGCGACTGTTTCCTCTGGACAATATGTCCAAAGTATGATAGACGAAGCTTAGCCATCCTGGCTTCCAAGGAGCACTCTGGCTACTCTTCTTCCAAAACAGATCTAGTGGTTCTTTTGGCAGTCCATGGCACTTTCAGTATTCTACTCCAACATCACAACTCAAAGGCATCAATTCTTCTACGATCTTCCTTATTCACTGTCCAGCTTTTTCACCCATATGAGGCTATTGAAAACACCATGGCCTGGATCAGGCGCACCTTAGTCTGGCCAGTGGCCCTTATTGTTGTCTATTGTTGTTAGGTGCCATTGAATCAGTACCGACCCACAGTGACCCTATGCACAGCAGAATGAAACATTGCTTGGTCTTGCACCAACCTCACCTAAGTCCATTGCAGCTGACACTGTGCCAATCCGTCTCACTGGGGGTCTTCCTTTTTCTCTGGCCCTTCACTTAATCAAATATAATTTCCTTCTCCATGGACTGGTCCATCCTGCCCAAAGTATGAGAGATGAAGTCTGGCCATCCTGACTTCCAAGGAGCACTCTGGCTGTACTTCTTCCAACAAAGATCCTATTGGCTCTTTTGGCAGTCCATAGTACTTCCAATACTCTCCTCCAACACCATTACTCAAATGTATCAATTCTTCTACAGTCTTCCTTATTCACTGTGAGCCTGGCAAGGTCCTTAAGATCATTTGTCCTGGCCCTGCCACGGCAACCACAGATCCAGCCATCACATTAGGGGTGAGTTAATTAAATGTTTGACTAAATATAGCAGGGTAATTTTTTAGCTGATAATTTTGTATGGCTTGCAAATGATGTTATAGCTATCCAAATGGCCCTTGGCAGAGAAAAGGTTTCCCACCTCTCTACCATATAGGGTTTCCAACTTTAGGTTTGAACTTCTGGCCTTTCAGTTAGAAGTACAGTGGTCATCCTTCAGTGCCACACCAGGACTCCCCTTTTCCTTGTTATTGTTGTTGTTGTTTAGTGCCATCAAGTTATTTCCAATTCATATATAGGGCTTCCAAGCAGTGGCAGCTGAGTTTGAACTGCCTACCCTGATGTTCAAACCAATGTTGTGGTCAAGTGCTTACTCCTTAACTCTAATTTTACCCCTGGTGGGTTTGAACTGTTGACCTTGTGGTTCCCAGTCCAGTGTTGATCCTATAGTGCTACGCTAGGAGCCTTAGTTCCACCTTAATTATGCTTCCTTAAGAACTCACTTCAAAATGGATCTATAATTACAGGTATAGAGGCTAAGATCTACAATGCTCCATAGAATGGAACAATATGGCTAGAAGGGCAAAATAACTAACCTGCTCTACAGGGCACCCCCTGGTTTTTCTAGCCATTGTCACTTTCATGTTTGAAATATTAACTTCTCCTTCCCAATCATTTTACCAATACAAACAAGCCATCAACAATTGGTGCTTCAGTATGTCAAAGAGTTCTAAGGCTGAAGTTACTCAGGTACCAGCCATTAAAGTCAACTGTTTGCGTCCATATGACTTGGTCAGATTCTCCAATAGTTTGTCTCACCTTCACCCTTCCTGTCCCTGATAAAACTTAACTAAGGTAAGCTTATACACTTACTCTGAGTCTCTCTTAAGATATAATCATAATGTTAGATTTTCCACTTTGCATAACCTATTTATTCATTCCTTTGTTGTTGTTGTTATTAGGTGCCATCAAGATGGTACCGATCTATAGTGAGCTTATGCACAACAGAAAGGAACACTGCCTGGACTTGCACCACATCACAATTGTTACTATGCTTGAGCTCATTGCTGCTACCACTGTACCAATCCACTGTGCAGTCTCTTTGGGGGGGGAGGGGTGTCTTTCTCTTTTTTGCTGACCCTCTTCTTTACCAAGCATGGTGTCCTTCTCAGTAAGTATTTTAAGTTTTCTTAGCTTCCAGCAAGTTAGGTTGTACCATTGGCTATCATATGTTGTTAATGAGTCCTCCTGCAATCCTGTTGATTTATATTCTTCTTCATATAATCCAGTTTCTCAGATTTCTTGTTTAACATACATATTAAATAAGCATATTGAAAGAATACAACCCTGGCTTACACCTTTCCTAATTTTAAACAATTTGGTGTCCCCTTGTTCTGTTCAGACAACTGCCTCTTGGTCTACATACGGGTTCTCATGAGTACAATTTAGTGAGTTGGAATATTCATACTCTGCAATGCTGTCCATAGTCTGTCATTATTCATACAATTGAAAGCTTTTGAGTATTCAATAAAGCATAGGTTAACATTTTCATGCCATTTCTGTTTTCAGTCAAGATTTATTTGACATCAGTCATATCCTTCATATTCACATCAGTCGTATCCTCTGTGCTGATCTGAATCCTGCTTGAACCTCTGGTAGCTCCCTTTCTTGGTACTATTGCAGACATTTTAGAATTATCTTTAGGTAAATTTACCTGCAGCTGATATAAATGATATTGTCCGATGATTTCCACATTTCGTTGTGTCACCTCTCTTTAAAAGGAACCATGTATGGATTTCTTCCAATCAGGTGGCCAGGTAGCTGTCTTTCAAAGTTCTTGCATAGATAAGCGAGTATATCCAGTGCCACATCAGTTTCTTGAAAGACTTCTATTCGTATTCCATCAATTCCTAGTTCCTTGTTCTTTGCCAATGCCTTCAGTGCACCTTGGATTTCTTGGACTTCTTCCTTCAGTGTCAATGATTTTTTTATCCTATGCTATCTCTTGAAACAGTTGAACAAAGACCATTCTTTTTGATACAGTGATGGTGTGCATTCCTGCCATCTGCTTTTGATACTTTCTGCATCTTTCAATATTTTGCCCATGTTTTGTTGTCAGGTGCCATCGAGTCGGAACCGACTCATAGCGACCCCATGCACAGCAGAACGAAAAAATGTCCAATCCTGGGCCAACCTCACTACCACTGCCACACTTGATGCCATCAATGATGCCACCTGGCCAATTCATCTCATTGGGGGGCTTCCTCTTTTTCTCTGACCCTCCATCTTACCAAGCATGATATCCTTCTCCAGCAACTGTTCCCTCCTGACAATATGTTCAAAGCATGAGAGACAAAGTTTAGCCATCTTGGCCTCCAAGGAGCACTCTGGCTACACTTCTTCCAAAACAGATCTATTGGTTCTTTTGGCAGTTCATGGTACTTGTAGTATTCTCCTCCAACACCACAATTCAAAGGCATTCATTCTTCTAAGAATTAATTCTGTCCAGCTTTCGCATCCATATGAGGTTATTGAAAATACCATGGCTTAGGTCAGGAGCACCTTAGTCCTCAAGGTGACATCTTTGCTCTTCAACACTTTAAAAAGTTCCTGTGCAGCAGATTTGCCTAATGCAATATGTCGTCTGATCTCTTGACTGCTGCTTCCACAAATGTTGATAGTTGATCCAAGAAAAGTGAAGTCCTTGACAAAAATCCTTCAATATTGCAAGTCAAAGTTTCAATCTTTTCTTCAGTTGTTTCATCCCTTTTGGTTTTCTAACTCTTTGCACATTTCATTACAATATTTGACTTTGTCATCTTGAATGTCCCTTTGTTCAGCTCTTTTACCTCTTTATTTCTTCCATTTGCTTTAACCTCTCTACTCTGAAGAGAACATTTCAGATTCTCTTCAGGCATGCATTTTTGCCTTTTCCTTTTTGCTAGTCTTCTTAATGAACTTTTGCTTTCTTCCTGAATGATGAGCCTGATGTCATCCCACAATTCTTCTAATCTTAGGTAATTAGTGTCTATTTCATTAAATCTGTTCTGGAATTCATCATCATATATCGGCTCTCATGGACTTGTTTTAATGTTCTTCAGCTTCAGCCTGAACTTGCATATGAGCAATTGATGGTATATTCCACAGTCTGCCCCTGACCTTATTTTGACTGATAATATGGAACTTTTCTAGTCTTTTTACACAAATATACTCGTTTGATATCTGAGTATTCCATATGAATAATTTACTTTTATGTTGTTTAAAAAGGGTATTTACGTTGAAGAAGTCATTGTACATTCAAAATTCTATTATGACTTCCAGCACAATTTCTATCACTAAGGCCTCTTTATTTTCAACTTTTGAATTCTAATCACCAGTAATTATCAGTAAATCTTGATTGCATGTTTGGTTAATTTCAAACTGAAAAAAGTTATAGAATTCTTCTGTTTCATCATCACTTGCCTTAGTGGTTGGTACATACATTTGAAATATAGTTGAATTAATTTGTCTTCCTTGTAGGTGTATGGATACTATCCTATCACAGACAACTTTGTACTTTAAGATAAATCTTGAAACGGTCTCTTTTATAATGAATGCAACACTATTCTTCTTCAATTTGTAATCCCTGGCATAGTAAACTATGTGATTTTCATATTCCAAATGGCCAGTACCAGTCCATTTCAGCTCACTAATGCCTACAATACCAATGTTTATGGGTTCCATTTAACTTTCAGCAACTTGCAACATTCCTAGATTCACATGTCATAAATTTCATATTCCAATTGTTAATGGATGTTTACAGCTGCTTCTTCTCATGTTGACTTATGCCCCATCAGCAGATGAATATCCCAGAAGCTTTACTCTCTTCGTGTCATCACCATCAATTCTTCTTCCAGGAGGCAGCTCTTCCCTGTCATATTTTGAATGTCTGAGAGATAATTTTCCACCACTATATCTGGTAGCATAGTGGTTATGAATTGGGCTGCGAGCCGCAAGGTCAGCAGTTCGAAACTACCAGCTGTTCCACAGGAGAAAGATGAGGCATTCTGCTCCCGTAAAGATATACAGCCTTGGAAACCCTGTACAAGGTCACTATGAGTCGGAACCAAAACCATGGCACACAACAACAACAACATATCTGATAATATTCTGATGTTCTTCATCATGCTTCAATATTCAATATTCTGGTGCTATCTGACAAGGAGCTTTGGTAGCATAGTGGTTACAAGTCAGGTTGCTAACCTCAAAGTCAGCAGTTCGAAACTGCCAGCATTTCCATGGGAGAAAGATGAGACTTTCTGCTCCAATAAAGATTTACAGCCTTGAAAACCCTATACAGGGTCACTATGAGTTGGAACTGACTCCACAGCATTAAACCACCACCACCATCTGACAGTGTTCCTCTGTTATTCATAAGATTTTCAGTGACTAAATATTCAAAAGTAGTCTGTCTCTCCTTCTTCCTACTCTGCTGTGGTTTGGGGATCAGTTGAAATTTGTCCACCATGAGTGACCATACAGATATTTCAGATACCTGTAGCATAGTTTCCAGAATCACAGAAACATGTAAGTCACCACAGTATGAAAAATTGACAGATGAGTGGTGGATTCCTTTATTTACCTTCAGCTATTTTTTTCTCCTCCCTTCCATTTATCTTTCATTTGTTTTTACTCAAACTTTTCCATGTTGAGAAGAGACATCAGGTTCAACTTCTGTGCCAGAGCAGATTGTTTGTGAAAATACCAGTTTAACAAGTGCTTCTCCCTCAGTCTACTCCCACTCTTTCAGGTTTTGGTCATATAAGCACAAGACTTGTAGGCTATCTTGATGACTAGGCAATATTCACTGTCAACCCCAATTTGCCAATGTGTGGAAGGTATGATCTATTACATCAGGCCATTGAGAATTCTGAAATACAGATTCAGGGGTATAGTTAAAGTCTCTTGCTGAGGGATCACCCTGCTTTTGGTACAAACAGCAGTGTCCCTCACACTAAGACTTCAATAGGATAAAAACAATTTCAGGTTATGTGGGGTAAAATTGTATGGTGGAACAGCATCCTGAGATGTATGAAAAAAAATAGCTACCAAAATGGGATCCAATAAAACAACAATTGTGAGGGTGGTCAGGAGCAGACAGTGTTTTTCTGTATTGTATATACATAGGGTCACGATGGGACTCCTGGTGTGGTGCTGTAGAATCAGCATTGAACTTCTAACCAGAAGGTTAGCAGGGCATATCCATCAGCTATTCTTCAGAAACCCTATACAGGGTTGTTCTGAGTTAGAACCAACTTAATGGCACTTAACAGCAACAGTACCCTACTTGATGGCACATAACAAAAGCAAAAGAGCTAAATACTTCAGAAGATTGTGTATCCATAGCTCCAGGCCTTCCCTGAAGAATTGTGTGCTCTTTGATTTATATACCAAGTCAAAACAACAAGGGACTCAAATTATGTTTCTTTTAAATGTTCTTTTAGTTAGAGAACAAAAAGAAACCTGAAGGGGCATGATCAGGGCTAAAATGTGGACTGGACAAATTTCCTTAACAAAATTCTTGTAGGATAATCCTTGCTACCCTCAAAGGATGAGTTGCAATTTTCCCAGTCTTTTTCACACCAGTGCAGTTTTCCATTTTCTTAAAAGTTCTTCTTAATGAACCCTAATGATTGTTCTGTGTCCTTTGAGAAAATGTTTCAAGATTACCCCTTGGGAATCCTCAAATCACTCACCATAATCTTTTAAACTGACTTCATTGCCTTAACTTTATCTGACCCAGCAGATCCCCTCAGAAGTCATGGTTCTAATTGGGTCTTATTTTGTTTTTTAAAGCACCTTGTGTGATAGTTAAGGTTCTATGTCAATTTGATTGAGCCAGGATTCACAGTTGTTTGGCAGTTGATAGTTAATTCTATGATGATTGGCTCTAAGCAAGCAGAGTTAATTTTATGATGACTGTCTATGAGCAGCCAATCAACTGAAAAGATATTACCTTGAAGGTGTGGCCTCCTCCCAATATAATGGACATGCAGGGAAGACTCTTTCCTATCTGGGTCATTTTCCAGCCTCCAGTACTTTGAAACTGAGCCAGTGGCCTGCTCTATTGTACATCTGCCTGCTGGGCCTGACCACCAAGTATACCTGGAAAACTAGTCACCTACCAAAGGGCCGTGCATGCCTGTTCCTTTCACCCTGGCTCCAGTGCTCCATGCTGGCAGTTCTGCACCATGTTGCCCGGGCCTTGATTACCTTTCACTCTACGGCCACCCCTATTTCAGTTCTGAGGTCTTGCTCTGTTCCCTGACTGGAATTACTGCCTTCAGCGTCTGCTCACTGATCTTGGTTCACCTGGTCTGCACTTGAGACTCTCCGATATCTACAATAATGAGTCATTTCCTTTATATAAGCCTGGTAGCACAGTGGTAACGAATCAGGCTACTAACCTCAAGGTTAGAGCTCCTTAACACTATATATATATATACATATATGTTGTTATTGTTGTCAGGTGTCATCGAGTCAGAACTGACTCATAGCGACACCATGCACAGCAGAATGAAACAATGTCCGATCCTGGCCAACCTCACTACCGCTGTCACACTTGACACCATCAATGATGGTACCTGGCCGATCCATCTCGTTGGGAGTCTACCTCTTTTTCTCCTACCCTCCATCTTACCAAGCACGACATCCTTCTCCAGCAACTATTCCCTCCTGACAATATGTCCAAAATATGGGACGAAGTTTAGCCATCTTGGCCTCCAAGGAGCACTCTGGCTACAGTTTTTCCAAAACAGATCTATTGGTTCTTTTGGCAGTTGATGGCACTTGTAGTATTCTCCAACACCACAATTCAAAGACATCAGTTCTTCTATGATCTTCCTTATTTACTGTCCAGCTTTCGCATCCATATGAGGTTACTGAAAATACCATGGCTTGGGTCAGGTGCACCTTAGTCCTCAAGCTGACATCTCTGCTCTTCAACACTTTAAAAAGTTCCTGTGCAATACGTTATCTGTTTCTTGACTGCTGCTTCGACAAATGTTGATAGTTGATCCAAGAAGAATGAAGTCTTTGACAATTTCAATCTTTTCTCCATTGGTAAGAATGTTGTCTATTGGTCCAGTGCTGAGGATTTTGTTTTCTTTACATTGAGATGTAATGCATATCGAAGGCTGTATTCTTTGATCTTCATCAGGACATGTTTCAAGTCCTCTTCACTTTCAGCAAACAAGGTTGTATCATCTGCATATCGAAGGTTGTTAATGAGTCTTCCTCCAATCCTGACTCCACGTTCATCCTCACAAAACCCAGCTTATCGTATTATTTGCTCAGCATACAGGTTGAATAAGTATGATGAAAGAACACAATCTTGCCTCACACCTTTCCCAATTTTAAAATATTTAGTGTTCCCATGCTCTGTTCGAACAACTGCTTCTTGGTCCAG
>NW_006408836.1:212538-226664 GCF_000296735.1 Chrysochloris asiatica
CAACTCTTCTGGTCTTTGGTCTTTAGTGTTTAATGTATCAAATCTGTTCTTCAGATGATCTCTAAATTCAGGTGGGATAAATTCAAGGTCATATTTTGGTTCTCGTGGACTTGTTTTCATATATATACATATATATATTCTTTGACTGATGATATTTTTCACAGTACAACAACATGCATGCTTATTCTTCCAGATTAGCAAGGGCTGCATTGAGAATGTTTACCCCATCTACCATAGAGCTCTGTTCTTGCTCCTTCAGACTTATTTTTCCCCAAAAAATTAAAAGAACATTTAAAAGGAACATGAGTTGAATCCTTCTAGGTTGCCAAAACTGCTGTTTGACTTGTATAGATCAAAGGCAACAGAATTCTTTGGGAAAGCATTAGAGAGATGGAAATACTTCATTCTAATATTTTGTAGCAATACTTTTTGAATTATCTTCATATAATGAGAGAGATTGTTCATGCCTGGTGGTGAAAACTAGAGAGAAAATGACAATTCCTATTCTCCCTAAAGTTGGTGGGAAAAGAGAGATTTATGCTTGTTGCCTGACTTTGGAAATGCATGGAGAGGTTTTCAGGTCCTTTCCTATTTTCAATGTTCCCCAACATAGACCCAAAACGAGATGGGTTGGCCAAGTGGCAGCATTGATGGACCCAAGTGTGGCAACAGTAGTGAGGTTGGTCCAGGATAGGGCAGTGTTTCATTCTGCTGAGCATAAAGTCGCTATGAGTTAATACCGACTCAATGGCACCTAACGACAACAACAATACATATCTTAACTTGAAAATTATATTCCTTCCTTTTTTTGGCATTAAATTATTGTATCACACGACAGCCAAGAAATTACCATTGTAATTGTCATCAGTGTAGATACAATCTGGGAAGCATTTAAAGGATTAGAGCCTCATCAAAACCTCATTTAGGCATAATTTACTTTCTAAAGCCCTATCACCTTGATTAACTAAATTAGTAGTTTTGTAAGAGGCCTAATGATTTAAAATTATTCACTTGACTTGTAATGTTTTGTAATAAACTACTGTCCTGATTTTCCAATGTCCAATAGAATGATTAGTTCTCCACTGCTTAGAAAATAAACTTAGAACACAGTTTGCCTTTCTGTGTTCCATCTGCTCAACTATGTCTTATTAAATTACATTACAAGAAAGCTACTCACTGTGCTTTAAAATGTCATTGTGGACTTCTGGGGTTTTTGTTGTTGTTGTTGTCATTGTTGTTGTTTAAAAGTTATTGCTTTCATTGTATTTGTTGACATTTTAGTGTCAAAGTATGAAGGTCTAATTTATAATAGAGAAATACTGATTGTATGTCTTCCAACACTTGATATTTACACTAAATTCCTAGGTCAAGGGCATGATAAAGTTGTTGTTGTTGTTTATTAAACCAAGTTTAGATATAGAATAAATTTGTCAGAATGATGTCAGTCACAAACTCAAACTTGACCCAGAGAATAACTTGCAGAAATTAATTTGCATGACATTTAATATGAACCCCTTAGACTAACATTTGCTTTTTTTTTTTTTTTTTCGTAGACATTAGTCTACCTAAAGATATCAATAATATGAAAGCATCATTGTATAAACTAACTAGTCTTCGTTCGTGATGGATGGTGTCTCACAGTTCAGAGAAGACATGACTAGAGGTATATCTTGTTTTATTGCACTTTTCTTAATTGCTCTTCTGAGATATGGTTTTTTCAGTTTGTGGTAAACCTGTGTCAAGCATTACTACAGGCACCATTATTTTTCAACAGCCCCTGTGTCACATTTTTACATTTTGGTCACTCACAATATTTCAAACTTTTTCAAAATGTTGATGTTGATATTGTTAAGTGCCATCAAGTCAGTTCCAATTCATAGTGTCCCTGTAAAAGTTTTCCAAGGAGTTGCTGGTGGGTTTGAATATCTGATCTTCTGAGACATGGTGGGGTTTTGTTGTTGTTGTTGTTGTTGTTTTTTGTGTGTGTTTTAAAAATTTTAGGTTTGTGGCAACCCTATGTCAAGCATGTCAACAGGCACCATTAGTTTTCAACAGCATGTGCTCACTTCGTGTCTCTCTGTCACATTTTGGTAACTCACATATTTCATATTTTTCAATAATGTTATTATACACTTAGTAGAGTGTTGCTGTTATTGTTCAGTGCCACCAAGTAGGTTCTGATTCACAGCAAGCTGTATTGGGTGTCTGAGGAGCAGCTGGTGGGTTTGAACTGCCCATCTTGTGATTCACAGTCCAGTGCTGATACTACACCACCACACCAGGAGTCCTAACAAAGTATAGTATAGTGTAAACATAATTTTTATATACACTGGGAAGCCAAATATTCCTGTGGCTTGCTTTATTGCAATATTCATTTTATTGTGATCATCTGGAACCAAGCTTGCAATATATCTGTTAATATTAAAAGCAATGATGTGGACTTACAGTTGCAGCTACAACTGCTCAAAAACCATGTGGTGTTACAAGCCAGTGAAAAGGGAAGGGGATCTCATGAAGGAAGTTGCTCATAGACCAACTCCAGAGCTCCATATCTATCATAAGATCCAGGACGTCAGTTTCCTGCACTTGCAAGTAAAAACATCAGATATTAAGGAAAAGACAGGCAATTTAGGAATCTGGAGATTGGACTCCCTCGACAACTATCCCGCCCTGGCAGAGTTTAGAAGGTGGGGCTAAAGCCAGCCTAGCTCAGAAAGCGGTGCTTTCAGCACAAAAAAGAGACTCGGGAGACTACACATTTCTCCCTCTCTTTCTCTGTGTCCCGTCTTCATTTCTCAGCCCAGACATCAGGCGGGACAGTTTTCCCACTGTATATAGAGCGGGAGCTTTGCGGCAATTTATGACATCACCCGCAGACCCATGAATCCAGAAGTTCCCCAGCTGAACCCCTCCCGTCAGTGCAGCTTGGAATAGGTTCCTACCATAAGTGACCAGTGTGGGGGTTCTAAGGCTGTGGGGCTGAGCGGGGGCGGGGCACCTTGCCTTTCTCCCTGGTAGCAGCTTGGCATTTCCAGCTATTGCCCTTGCAATCCTTGGCCACTGCACTGCCCGAGCTCCCTGCACAGCACCAATTCAAAGCGATCTGTAAAATCCCAGCATAACAGGACTCAACCATCCCAAGATTTGCACTGAGCACACACAGATAACTAACTGACCTTCAGAGAAAAATAGTGGTCGATCTTTCTCCCATTAACTCCCCAATATCTACCTGCACACCTCTAAGGTAGTGACTGGAGGAGGGGCCTGAGAGTGGTCAACCCCACCCCTTGCTGGAGGCTTCTAATTGCACACACACTGACAGTGCAGCACGGGACAGTCGACCACAGCTTCATTTCGGCTCCAAAGTGGTGATTTTTGTCTATGCATTTATATTACTTCTGCTTTTGGTCATTTTGATCACACATCTTTCCTGGAGGTCGGAGCTTTTTCTCCCTACATTTTCTAAGAAGAGACAGCAATCATGGCCATATAGCCAAGCTATAAGCATACCCCATAATATTCCACCACTAAGACAGGACCCAACAACACCCGCTAAATATTAAATGTGATAAGGTAAGCCTATCTCCTGATCATATTCACCAGGAGACACCCAGTAATGAAACAATTAACATTGAAGCATTCACTTAAGCTTAAAATAATAATAATAATAATAACAAAAATAATAACCATGATGAATAAGAAGCAACAAATCTTATCAAAACAAGTCCAAAAAACAGAAGAAAGTAGCTGATGCAAATGAGCTGGAGACAGCACAAAGGCTTTATAGAGGAGGAAGAGCAGTTTCTAGATTTGCCTGAGAAGGAATTCAGAAGAATGACATGGAAACAAATTTAAATGCTCTGAAAAGGGGTGAAGGAAAACAAACAAGAAGTACGGAAAGTACTACAGGAGCAATAAAAAAAATTGATACAACATAAATTCAAAACCTGCAAAAAGATGTCTAGATGATCAATAATAAGAAATCAGAAATGGACAATACGCTGAAAGGGGAAAGGAGCAGATGGAAGCCAGAACTAGTGAGCTGGAAGACAAATCTCTCAATACTGCCAAGATAGAAGAGCAAGCAGCTAAAAGGATAAAAAATCTGAAGAAAGTCTAATATTCATGCTGGATAACATGAAGAGGAATAATGTAAGAATTATTGGCATTCCAGAGCAGGAAGAATCTGAGAAGTCCACAGAAGAGATAGTTGAAGAGCTTCTGGAAGAAATTTCCCTAACATCTTAAAAGATGAGAAGATAAGCATTCAAGAAGCCAAACGTACCCCAGCAAGGATAGACCCCAAAATAAAGTCTCCAAGACATATAATAATCAAAACTCTTCAAAATCAAAGACAAGGAAAGAATACTAAAAGCAGCCAGGGAGAAGAGAAATGCTATCTTATTATTCTGATATCTTTACAAATTACTTATAAAGGCAAGTAAATTAGATTAAGCTCTGACTATTCAGAACAATCCATGCAGGCAAGAAGGCAATGGGGAGACATATGCAAACCCCTACAAGGAAAAAAAAAATGCCAACCAAGAATTGTCTATCCAGCAAAACTATCAATCAAAACATTCCAGGATAAACAGAATCTAAGAGATTTTATCAAAACCAACCCAGCACTTAAAAACATCCTGAAGGGAGTTCTGTGGACTGAAAACCAACAAGAACAGACAACAAACAGAGGTTGACAGGCGTGGCAACACCACCTAGAACTCAGTCAACAGATAGCAGAGTCCAGAAGAGAACAAGACTACAACAACAAACTCAAAAGAGCTGGGAGGTCAACTAAAGACCAAAAATATATCAATGTCAAAGAAGGGACAAACGTAGCAACAGAGACCCAGGTGGTGAGGATGCCAGATAAATTACAGGATACAATGGATTTTCTTAAATTCAGAAAAAAGTTAGGAGACTACAAGGTAACCCCAAAGAAAATTAATACTTCACAACTTATCATAAAAATAAATTCCCAAGCAGAACAAGCGAACACTGACACTAAGAAGAAACAGACAAGAAATAGCACAAAAAACACAAACCCAACAATAGAAGGAATGCAGAACAAAAGAGCAAACAACACCACCAAAAAAGTAACATAATGGCAGCAATTAATTCATACCTATCGATGATTACATTGAATGCCAATGGATTGAATGCACCAGTAAGAGGCAGTGAGTGACAGAATGGATAAGAAAACAAGAACCATTAATATGCTGCCTGCAAGAGACACACCTTACACACAAAGAAGAAGAAGGAAAAAAAACAGACTAAAAATTAAAGGATGGGAAAATTTTACCAAGCTAACTACAACAATAAACAAGCAGGAGTGGTAATACTAATCTCCAACAAAGTAAACTTTAAGATAAAAACCAGCATAAGAGACAAAGAAGGACACTATCTTATGATCAGAGGGTCAACTGAACAAGACGACTTACCATAATAAATATATACACTCCCAATGAAAGTGCACCAAGATACATGAAGCAAACCTTACTGGAATTGAAGAAAGAAAAAAAGAAATCTACAATTATCGTGGGAGATTTTAACACACCACTCTCGAAAAGGGATAGAACAACCAGAAAGAAACTCGACAAAGCTACAGAGGAACTAAACAACACAATCAACAAACTTGACCTCATAGATGTATACAGAGCATTCAATCCAACAACAGCACAATACACATTCTTCTCTATTGCTCATGGAGCATATTCTAGAATTGACCATGTGTTAGGTCACAAAGCAAGCCTCCATAAATTTATGAGCATCAAAATTCTACAGAGCATCTTCTCAGACCACAATGCTATAAAACTAGAAATCAATAATAAGAAGACCAAGGAAATAAAGTAAAATACATGTAAACTGAACAACACCCTGCTGAAAAGTGATTGAGTAAAAGAAGAAATTAGTGAATTCACAAAGTTCCTAGAAACAAACGAGAATGAAAACACAACATACCAAAATATTTGGGACATGGTAAAAGCAGTGCTAAAAAGACAATTTATTGTGATAAATGAGCACATCCAAAAAGAAAAAAGAACCAAAATCAACACATTAATACAGCATCTTCAACAATTAGAAGCAGACCAGCAGAGGGAAACTACAGTCACCAAAAGAAAGGAAATAATAAAGATAAGAACAGAAATAAATGAGATGGAAAACTGAAAAACTATAGAAGGAATCAACAGTACAAGAAGCTGGTTCTTTGAAAGGATTTATAAAATTAGACAAACCGTTGGAAAACCTAACAAAAGAAAAGAGGGAGAGGACACAAATAAATCACAGTAGAAACCACATGGGTGAAGTCAACAGAACCAAACAAAATAAAAAAGATAATAACAGAATACTATGAAGAGCTGTACTCCAACAAATTCAAAACTTAGATGAGATGGATATATTTCTAAAAAAACACAACCTACCTAAACTTACTGAGAATGAAGTAGAAAACTTGAATAAACCCATAACAAAATAATAATACAATTTTTATGAAGCAAGCATAACCCTCATACCAAAACCAGGAAAGGACATCACTAAAAAAGAAAACTATAGACCAATATCCCTCATGAACATAGACGCAAAAATTCTCAACAAAATCCTAGCCAACAGAATCCAACAGCACATCAAAAAAATTATACGTCATGACCAATGACTTTCATAAAAGGGATGCAAGGATAGTTCAACATTAGAAAAACAATCAACGTAATCCACCATATAAATAAGAAAAAAGAAAAGAGCCACATGATCGTATCGATTGATTCAGAAAAGGCATTTGACAAAATCCAACATCCATTCTTGATAAAATCACTCGACAAAGTAGGAGTTGAAGGGAAATTCCTCAAAATAATAAGAACATATCTACAAAACCAAGAGCCTATATAACTCTCAACGGAGAGAAATTGAAAGCCTTACCTCTGTGAACAGGAACCAGACAAGGATGACCTCTATCACCACTCCTATTCACTATTGTGCTGGAAATTTAAGCCAGAGCTATACGGCATGATACAGAAATTAAGGGCATCCAAATTGGCAAAGAGGAAGTAAAACTCTCTTTATTTGTAGATGATATGATCCTATACATAAAAACCCCCAAAGACTCAGTAAAAAAACTACTAGACCTCAACAAAAGATTCAGTAAAGTGGCAGGGTATACGATCAACTTACAAAAATCAGTTGGAGTTTTCTATAGCAACAGCGATAGCAATGAAAAGGACATTAGGAAAGCAATACCATTTATAATAGCCGCACAAAGGAGTAAATATTTAGGAATAAAAGTAACAAAGGAGTTATACAAAGAAAATTATAAAACACAACTACAAGAAACCAAAAGAGACCTACAGAAGTGGAAGAACATACCATGTTCCTGGATAGGAAGACTCAACATCATGAACATGTCAATACTCCCCAAAGCAATTTACACATACAATGCAATCCCAATCCAAATTCCAACAACATTCTTCAAAGAGATGGAAATGACAATTACTAAATTTATATGGAAAGGAAAGAGACCCAAGATAAGCAAAGCACTGCTTTAAAAGAAGATCAAGGTTGGAGGTCTCTCACTCCCCAATTTCAAACTTTACCACATGGCAACAGTGGTCAAAACAGCCTGGTACTGGTACAATGAAAGATATATTGATCAATGGAACAGAATCAAGAAGCCAGAAACTAACCCAACCACATACAGCTAAATGATTTTTGACAAAGTGCCTAGGCACTTTGCATGGGGAAGAGAAAGTCTCTTTAAAAATAGTGCCACCAGAACTGGAAAGCAATATGTAAAAGACTGAAACAAGACTTTTGTCTCATGCCCTATACAAAAACTAACAGCATGGATTAAAGATCTAAATGTGAATCCCAGAATTATCAAGGTCATCAATGAAAAAATAGGGACAAATGTGAGGGTGCTAATTCAGGGCATATACAGACTACCACACATTTTGAAAAGTACACAAACAAAAATAGACAAAATAGATAAGTGGGACATACTAAAGCTTAAAAACTTATGTGCATTAAAAGACTTCACCAAAAGAGTAAAACGGGAACCCACAGAATGGGAAAAAATCTTTTGCAATGACACATCAGATAAGGGACTTATTTCTAAAATATATAGGACACTACAACACCTATACAAGAAAAAGAAAAAATAACCCAATTAAAAAAATGGGCACAGGACATAAACAGATACTTCACCAAGGAGGAGATCTGGGCAGCCAACAAACATATGAAGAAATGTTCATGATCACTAGCCATCAGACAGATGCAAATCACAACAACAATGAGATATCATCTCACACCAGCAATAACAGCAAAGATACAAAAGGCAGAGGACAACAAATGCTGGTGAAGATGCAAAGAGACAAGGACACTCCTGCATTGTTGGTAAGAATGCAAAATGGTCCAACTTCTCGGAAAGCAATATGGCACTTCCTCAGAAGGTTGGAAATAGAAATACTGTATGACCCAGCAATCCCTCTACTTGGTATCTAAACACAAGAAATACAAGTCAAAACATGAGTAGATATATGTACACCAATGTTCATAGCAACACTATTTACAATAGCTAAAAAATGGAGACAACCAAAATGCCCATCAATTGAAGAATGGATAAACAAACTATGGTACATATACACAATGGAGTACTATGCTACCTTGAAGAACAACAAGGAAGCTGCAAACCATTGCATAACATGGATGAACCTCGAGGACATTATGCTGAGTGAAATTAGTCAATCACAAAAAGAGAAATATTGCATAAGACCATTATTGTAAAAGACTAAGAAAAAGAAGCCACCCAAAAGGGAGGAAGAAAACAAAACAAAACACAAAACCTAAAAATATAAGTGCTAATAACCAGTACTTATGGGAAGAAAGAGTTGGGGAGGGAGGGGAAGAAAGGGAACCAGGTAGGTAATAGACACAGAAGAGCCTGGGAGCGGCCAGTGAGGGGAGGTTGGCAAACTCAAGAAGGGGGAGGGGAAAAAGAAGATCAAGGTGGATGGAAGAATGGTCTTCCAGGTTCACATGGGCTAGATGAGACAGAGCTAAATGAAGAGGTATGCACAACCCTGGAATAACATGGCTTCAGGATACAGGGATTGAGGCATGGCTTCAAAGGGGAAAAGAGGGAAATAATGCTAGGATGCTTGGCCGTCTTTGAATCTTGTTCTCCTTTGCCTACCATTGTGAAATAGACACTTGAGGGAGGGGGAACAGCCAGAAGCATCACAGCAGAAAACATGTGGGCTCGGATACAACATATACCTAACTAGAATACCTTGGCTGGGACAGGAAACAGCCCAGACCCAAAATGGTGGTGGGACTATGATGACATGGACAGATGGACTGGCTGGGGACACGGGACTCAGGGAGGGAGAGGAGCTGTTTGCTGACAGCCAGGGGAGGGGCGGGCCTGTGTGGGTATCCTTTGGTTATTTGATGAGGCACAGAGGGGATTTTAATCACTGCAATGAAATGAAACATGATAGGATGAATGTGAAACTGAAGTTGGACAGAGGCAAATAATGATGCATGCAAAACATTGGAACATCAGGGCTCTGGAATACAGAGATTGAAACATGGTTTGAATAGGGAAAAGGGGGGAAATAATGTTAAGATACTTGGCTGTCTGCTGAATTTTGGTTTCCCTTGCATATCGCTATAAATAGACACTGGAGGGGGAGAGAAAGAAATAGCCAGAAATACCACCATAGAAAGCTTGTAAGTCCATCTTCTGCCTATAACTGATTGGGATATCTAAAAGGGGGATAACAAAGTGCCCAGTGAAGAAGGCTTCCTGGAAGACCATAGATGGAATCCTGAATAATATCCAGAATCTTCTGAGGGGAAAGGTCCACTTGAAAGCACAAGCATACCAGCCTGGTGTGGCCAGAAGAACAGAATATATGTCTTGAAAGAAAGACTGACAGGAAAAATACAAAGCAATATAGGCAGGCCAACTGATTACTACAAGAACAAACAAGTGGCTCGCCCAGGAGACATCAAGGCAAGTGGATGGGTCCCCCTCAAGGCAAACCCCCTTCTAAGACTAAGCCTCAGTGGGAATGCATGCTCTGATTGGTGACCACTTTCATCACTGACAAGGGGAAGTGAGGGAAAAACAGCAATAAAGCTAGAAACTAAGCCTTACAATGCTCAGTAGACGCCTGTGAACCCAGATGGAGACCTGGTTGGCCAGCAATGTGCCAAGTCCAGGGAACTCTTGGACCTAGAGTTAGCGACATGGCCACAGAGGACTAGAGTGAACAGTGAAGCGTCCAGTTGATAAGAAGAGAGGGCACATGCATAAGTACACCCACACTTACAGATAATGCCCACTTAACCTGGCTTCAATGGCTGGATGATCAGAGCTCAAACAGAAGAAGAAAGAAGAGGGAATAAAGAATAATCTGACACAATTTGATGAACGTGACACACACCTATGGAAGCAATAGCTCAAAAGAGTGAACAAATCTTCACAGTGAGGATCATTCCCACCTCCTCCACACATGGAGAGGACAGGGATAGGCAACTTGGGCATTGCCTACCCAGAATGGGGGTGGGCGACAGAGTCAAGAAGTGACTAGCTTACAAGCTTTCAAGAGGGAACCTAGATTCAGAGGGCATGCAGTAAGGTGGAACCTCCACTGAGTGGTATCCATTCTGCCTAGTCAGGACTGACAAAGGGAGATGCAGATAGGTCCCTTGTGTTACAATAGCAAATAATTGTTATCAGGACTGATTGTAAGGGCTGGAAATGTAAAGGTGAACATTTTGGGGCAAAGTAAGGGGAGTGATTAACCTTTCAGTATAGGAACGGAGGTCCCTGGGACCATCGAAGGAGAAAAGCAGAGACATGAACCCTACCCAGAGAAGCAGTGATGCCAGGGATGGAGGCAGAGACAATGGCATGGGGAGATGGAGTGGCTGGAGACTTTGGACCTGGAGAGAGGGGTGGTATGCAGATGACAGGGGGGCAGGCTTGCAGGGTATGCCCTTTGGTTGATCGATGATGCATGGAAGGGATTGTAACCATGGCAAGGAAACGATATACGATGGGATCAATGTGAAGCTGATGTCCTCCCATGTAAACTATCACATAATTCACAATCAAGCATTTAAAAATATAAATAAAAGCAATGATGCAAATTTGAGGTCTTCTGATTCCCAATCCAGAGCTGCCCCTGCCTCTAGACAAATCTGTGCGGGGAGCAGTATTTGTCTAAGAGTACAACAGATAAGTGATAATACTGATAAGCAATAATGCACAACTAAATGAATAGTATCAGTGGATAATAGAATTAGGAATAGAGCTTCTGCATTCCACTGTTCTGTGACTTTCATTTTTCAACTAGGACAAATAATTTTAAGATTTGGTAAAATACAAATATTTAAGATTGATGTCGAGAGTTTTCATCTTACCTTTTACCTAGATAATTAAAAAAATAAATAAATAAATTGTAATGATACTGCTGGTAGCATAGTGGTTATGAATAGGGCTGCTAATCTTACAGTCAGCAGTTCGAAACTACCAGCTGTTCTGCAGGAGAAAGATGAGGCTTTCTGCTCCCATAAAGATTTATAGCCTCAGAAACCCTATGCAGGGTAACTATGAGTTGGAGCCGACTCCACGGTACATAGCAACAACAAAAATACTGCTTAGATAAGAATTTAGCAGACCTCACAAAATACGTTGTTTGACATAAATTTGTAACAAGTCCTGGAAATTAGTTATAATTTCATTATATCAACATCATTACGTTCAAGTCTGTTGAGCATTAATTTGGTCTTGGTGTGTCACTACAGGATAATGTGCTGGACAGCAAGGTCATTTTGAACTGCAAGGTCAATGGTTCAACCTCACCAGCCACTCCTAGGAAACCCTACACAGGGTCTCTATGAGTCATAACTGGTTCAATAGCACTTGACCACAACAATTACAAGATTCAGTATGCACTTGTGTTTTTGCTGCTAAAGATGGCTCAGAATTTATCATTCATGCACTTTAGGTTGTCTCTATGATGTGCATCATGTGGCTAAATGTGAAGCAGCAATGCAATATAGAGTGGCATAATGGTTTCCCTTGGGGTTCTTCATGCAACTATCCATCACATGTCTATGACCTACCCAACCTGGTATATTTTCAATGCAATTTCTGATTACGTTTTTATATTCAGTTGGTAGTTTTCCTAATTTCCCTAAAGTTTCTACAAATGGAAGATAGCTCTTGAAAAACTAATTTAATCATTAAATAGTAAAACATATTTCTAACATTGCCTACTGGCTTAAAGGTTGGCAGTTCAAATCTACCCTGAGAAATATGGGGAGATCTCAGCATTGAAAACTCTATAGTAGATGGATCTTGGCAGAAAGCAGAGAATACCAGAAATATCTTTATTTACTTTATTGACTAGGCAAAGGCTTTCAATTCTGTGGATCATGAAAAGCTAGGGACAACATTTCAGAGAATGAGTACTCCAGAACACTTAATTATGCTCAAGAGGAACCTGTACATATACCAGGATCGAACAGAACAAGGGAATGCTGAATTGTTTAAAATTAGGAAAGCTGTGTGCCAGGGATATAGTCTTTCACTGTATGTTGAGAAAATAATCCAAGAAGCTGGATTATATGAAGAAAAACATGGCATCAAGATTGGAGGAAGACTTCATTAACAACCTGCAACATGCAGATGATACAAACTTGCTTGTAGAAAAAGAAGAGGACTTGAAATACTTACTGATGAAAATCAAAGACCATAGTCTTTCATATGGCTTGCATCTTATTATAGGCAAAAACTCCTCACCATTGGACCAATAAACAACATCCATATACATGGAGAAAAGATTGAAGTTGTCAAAGATTTGATTTTGCTCAGATCAACCATCACCACTCATGGCACCAGCAGTGAAGAAATCAAATGACATATTGCCCTAGGCAAATCTCCTGCATAAAACCTCTTTAAAGTGTTAAAGATCAAACATATAAGTTTGAGGACAAAAGTGTGCCTGACCCAAGTCATGGTATTTTCACTAATCTCATATGCATGTAAAAATTGGACAGTAAATAAGAAAGATCATAGAAAAGTTGATGCATTTGAGTTATGGTGTTGGAAAAGAATATTAAAAGTACCAAGGATTGCCAAAAGAACAAAAAAATCTGTATTGGAAGTACAGCCAGTATGATCCTTGGAATCTGGGATGGTCAAACGTCATCTCCATACATTGGGCATATTGTCAGGAGGGAACAGTCCCTTGTAGAAGAATATTATGTTTGATAAGGTGGAGGGTCAGAAGAAGACCCCAACAAGATGGATTGGTACAATGGCAGCAGCAATGGGCTCAAATGTAGAAACACTTGTAAGGTTGGTGTAGGGTGAGGCAATATTTCATTCTGTTGTCCATAATATCACTATGAGACGTTATCAATTTGGTGGCATTTAACAATAGCAACAACAGTGTCCTTACACAATACCCTCCAGCTCTAGATACCTAGGACCCTCATAACACCCAAAGAGGCCATATAACACCTCCCTTGATCAAAAAAACATTTTCTTCCCAAATTTATGCTCTACTTTAACAATTGTTCTGATGTTGTTTAACTACATAACCATCTCAGCATAGGAAACATCAGACTTAAACCTGGGAGAAAAGAAGCACTTTGAAGAGTAATACCTTATTTTGCAAATCTACATAGCTGTGTGCCACACTGTAAGTGATACATTGTCTTCCCTAGTCACTGCTGTACTTGTTTAGGGTTTTATGTTGAGTGCTATAAATTTGATTCCAATTTATAGTGACCCTATAAGACAGAGCAGAACTACTCTTTAGGGTTTCTGATGGCACTGTGGGAAACGCACTGGACTTAAAAGCTCTGTTTGAACCACAAGTTTGGTAGTGCAAACTCACCAGCGGCTCCTTAGAAACCCTATGCAGGGTCACTAAGAACCAACTTGATGGCACTTAACAACAACAAATTTAACAGATGCAATCTGCCACACCTTTTTCTTGCATAGAAACTTGTGAGTTCAAACAAGCAATCTTTCAGTTTGCAGCCTATTGCTTAACCACTGAGCTGCCAGAAAGCCTCAGATTTAGATTGGAATCTCTTAATAAGCTGATTGTTGT
>NW_006408836.1:228824-230801 GCF_000296735.1 Chrysochloris asiatica
TAGATTTCATATTTGATCAATTTCAGACTGAAGAATTGGTAGAATTCTTCAATTTTATCAACACTGGCTTTAGCGGTTGGTGCATAAATTTGAATAATAATGGTATTAACCAATCTTCCTTGTATGCATGTGGCTATTATCCTGTCACAGACAGCATTGAACTTCAAGACAGATCTTGATATGTTCTATTTGATGATAAATATAATGCCATTCCTCCTCAATTTGTCATTTCCATGTGATTGTTAGATTAAAAATGGTCAATACCAGTCCACTTCAGCTCACTAATGCTTAGAATATCGATGTTGATGCATTCCATTTCAATGTTGACAATTTCCAGTTTTCCTAGATTCATGCTTTGTGCACTCTGTGCTTTGATTATTAATGGATGTTTCCAGCTCTTTTTCTTCATTTTGAGTTGTGCCCCATCAGCAAATGAAGGTCCCGAAGTTTTCATTACATTTGCATCATTCTGGTCAACTCACCTTTGAGGAGGCAGCTCTTCTTCCCCAATCTCATTTTCAATGCCTTCCAACCTGAAGGTCTCACCTTCTGGCACTATATCTGACAATATTCTGGTTTACCTCACCATGTTTCAGTATTGAATATTCTGGTGCTGACTGTGTTCCACTGCTATGCATAAGTTTTTCAGTGACTCTATAATCAGAAGTAGTATGTCTATCCTTCTTCCTAGTGTGTCTGTCTGGTAGCTCAGCTGAAACCTAACAACTGTGGGTGACCCTGCTGGTGTTTAAAATACCCATGGCATAGCCTGCAAATCACAGCAACATACAAGCCACCACAATTATGAAAAACTGACTGGTGGCCCATAAGGATTACAGCCAAACAAACTTTATAGTTATAGCACAGTTATACTCTATCACATAAGATCGCTATAGTCACACTCATCTTGAAGGCGTTCAAAAGTCACACTCACAGAATTAATAAATTCTTTCTGAATTGTATACCTAGGCCTTTTAATATCCATACTTAAAATTGTAATCTTATTGTTCTTTCACAATGCTTATTTGAGGAAGTCTTATGTAAGATATCCAGGAATATCTTCTTTCTCTATCAATTCCCCATAATGCACACACACACGCACACATACACAATTACTTCTCATGAATCTAATTAATTGGGTTATTCATGATTCACATGTAGGTCATGGTTAGAGTATCTAAAATCATTCAGTGTGTATCATTCAGTTCCTATGTATAATCTATCTGACAATAAAAAAAAAAAAATAGGACCTACTCATTCTTTCCCTTAAAGCCTTTAATTCTGTTCTACTTCCTGTTCTGGCAAATTGGTCAACTTCATACCCTGCTCTCATCCATGTATCTCTGTTTAAAAACTGCATTGTCACTAGTTTGAAATCATGTTCCAGTAACTTGTCTACTGCTCCAAATTTCCTTTGAGACATGTTTATTATTTCTTCTCCTTGAGCTAGAGTTCTACCTCTAAAGTCCATCTCTGTGACTTTGACCCTGCTGTCTCTTAGATACCAGCAACCTGTCTGGTCTTCTGAAAGGAAGTATAACACAGAGATAAAAGAATGGATTTTAGAGTTAGACATTCTGGTTAAATCTTAGCTATACCATTTAAAAGCTGAGTGATTTGAAGGAAAGTCTATTAACTGCCTATTCTTCAATTTTCTTATGTGTAAAATGGGGATGACAATGATAGAACTGTTAAAGAATGAATCAAATTAGACACACACACAAGGGTTTTGATTAGGTTTTAGAGAGATTCCATTATCTTTTTTTTAAAAAAAAACTATTGTGAATTATGTGATAATTTACATGGGAGAACATTAGCTTTATATTCATCCTATCATATTTTGTTTCATTGCAATGATCACAATCCCTTCCATGCATCATCAAATAACCAAAGGGTACACCCCGCAAGCTTAATCCCCAGTTGCCAGCGCACAGCCCCTCTCCCTCTCTGGGTTGAGCCCCCAGCCACTCCATCTCT
>NW_006408836.1:233356-255951 GCF_000296735.1 Chrysochloris asiatica
GGGGTTTGAATCACAGATGGATGTGTGACTGAATGTTGCTTGACCAGATGTTATGTGGCACATGAGAATATTGGGAATTACTTGCCTATTTACATATGGTATTTCAAGGAATGAGTACTTTATTAATGTCAATTGTAGCCACCTCAGAGAATATCACTTTTTGACACTTAGGGACCACCAGTCCCTTGAAAGAAAGAAGTCTAGGTAAAGTCTGCCTCTGAGACTTAGGTGAGATGTAACAGAGAGCCTACTACCTAAGAAACAGAGGGAGGACTTTGTGCCGTCAGGAGACCTGTGCATGTGCTCACATGTGTCAGGCTTAGAAATTGCATAAAAAGGGTTTTAGAGCTAATATGTCTACAAACTTGGGAGTCTGAGTCACTCTTTTGCACTTATTACCATGTGGCTTAGCAAATAATATGTAACAAATCAAACTCAATGACAAAAATGTACATATATGACCTCATAGTTTCTGTGGGTTTGGAATGGCATTTTAACTAATTTTTTAACATTCCAGTTATTACTTTTCAATTTCTTGCCTACCAATTAAATGTCCTGATTGGTTATATCTGAAACATTCTCTCAGTTTGGCAGAGTGATCCCTGCCATCAATCCAATGCCTACTCAGAGAGAGGCCTGTCTTGTATTTATAGTATTTGCCCCTTCTCTTAGAAGTTGGTTGTTGTTTTTGTTAGGTGCCATCAAGTTGGTACCGACTCATAGTGACCTTATGCACAACAGAAAAAAAGTACTGCCTGGTCCTCTGTCAACCTCACAATCATTGCTACTTTTGAGCACATTGGTGCTGCCACTGTGCCAATCCATCTTGTTGGAGGTCTTCCTCTTCTTCTCCAACCCTCCATTTTACCATCCTTCTCCAGGGACTAGTCCCTCCTGATAACAAGGGTCCTAGTAATTTAATAGCAGGATCTAAAAGTCAATTTGTAGGATGGAAGGGTGACAGAGAGAATGGCGCCTCATAAAATTACAGGTCTGATTGACAAAAAGTAAAATATAATATATGAGACTTTCTCACATTGCAGTTTACAAAAGAGAAGGTAGTGGCATAAATGGAAAAAGAAAAAAGTCTTATTAAAAATAGAAAAACAATCCAGATTCAGCCACCATCATATATAATAGAAAGTCACACATGTAGACTATAAAACCACACCATGTCTGCATAAAAGCTTCAAAGGGCAATGTGCTGTATCTGAAGTGTCTAGTTGTTGTTGTTGTTGTTAAGTGCCCTCGAGTCAGTTCTGACCCATAGTAACCCTGTATAGGGTTTTCAAGGAGCGACTGGTGAGTTGAACTGCTGACCTTATGGATCAAACCAACTTTTCAGGCCAGCGCATTAACCCACAATGCCTCACAAGGACTCCGAAGGATCTAGAGACCTAGGGAATTCTACTCAGGGTTTTGTAGGTAGTTGAGTTACAGGTTGTAGCTCACTATCCACAAGCCAATTATTGTTGTGGAAACCACTAGACTGTAACTGCATACATATACAGTCCCTCATCCCACATACCTTATTTTAGTGGCTGCAGGTACAACAGGGGCTAGAGGAGAAAAAGAGAGAATAAGGAAAGGGGAAGAGAAAACTAGGAAAAAAAGTGATGAAAAAGAAGTACTGCTTCTATAGTTTATCTTTTCTTAGCAGCCTAAACTAAGTCATTGCCTGGGAATTAAAAAAAAAAAAAAAATGTTCAAGATTATCAAGTAATAGAATGTAACTTTATATGACTAGACTTCAGTGGCAGTGACTCGATTATTAAATAATGATGCGAATGGTTTATATTTGGCCAAAACCAAATATAAATGTAATAATTTTTAAACATGTCCATAGATTTTTATCCTTCTTAGTTCAAAAGGTGGCATCTGATTTTCTTCCCCTTGAATGAGAGCTGTGCTTAGTACTTTGTTTCTAAGGAACAGACAGTGGTAGATGCGATAATATATGATTTCTAAGTCTGGGTCATGAAAGGTACTGTAGTTCCCTCCTTCAACTCTCTCTCACTTATTCTGAGTGAAGCCAGCTGTCATGCTGAGAAGACATATAAGTAGTCCTATGGAGAGATCCACATGAAGAAAAACTGAGGTTTTCCTGACATCAAGCAAGGAGGTAAGCAGTCTCTGTGTGATTTTATTATTATTATTATTTTAGGAAGCAGATATTCCAGCCCCATTCAAACCTTCAGATAATGACAGCTCCAGTGGCATCTTAGTTGCACCCTTAGTTGATCCTCAGTCAGAACACCCAGATAATCTGTACCTGAATATTTAACCTTCAGAAAGTGAGATGGTACATGTTTGTGGTTTTAAATTGCTAAATCTAATACTTTAAGTTTATTAAGTGAGATGATAAATGTTTTTGTTTTAAGATCCAACAATATATCACTAACATACATAATGCTCAAAACAGAGATCAACTGCTGATTAGAAAATTCATTGATTATAGTTTCATTTCAGTATCTATCAATTCTATTCATGTGCTTCCCTGGACTTTAGTGCTTTTGTTCAGTCAGTGGTGGTTGTCAGTGGAGAGAAAGGTGACTAACATTAATAGAAACATCTTAATGGTTTCCTCTTTCATTTTACAAAACAAGAACCTTAGCCCAGTGACTGAGAATTAAGTCAGAGGATAAACATTAAAATTCATAATAGAAAAGAAAGGATTATTTCATGTTCAAATTCTTTTATTATTTATAAAATAAGCCTGTCTTCAGTTTTTCAGTTACCAAGTTAATACACTTCTTATGCCAAAGATAGCTGTCTTAGTATATCAAATAACTTTATAATAGGAAAAATGTGAGATTTTTCCAAACAAAACAAGACAAAAACCTAGAACTTGCTTTTGATGTGTCCAGATGGGAATAGGTGGATTGCTCCCAAATATGTTCAAGCCTAGAACGTTTTTTTCTAGTGAAACAATGTAGAAGAAAATTAAAATTCTGAGTAGACGATTCTTTGAACTACAGACAATTCTGTGTAATGCCTCAGTCATATGCTATTGTTAAGTTCGATGGGGTCAGTTCCAATGCATAGTGACCCTGAAGAAGGTTTCCAAGAAGTGGCTGGTGGGTTTGAACCTCCAATGTTGTGTCTAGCAGTCCCATGCTTATCCTACAATGCTATATGGGGTACCTATAATATTATGTGAAGGAGCCTTGATGACACAGAAGTTATGTGCTTGGCTACTAACCTAAATATCAGTAGTTTAAACCACCCCCCCTGCCACTCCCTGGAGAAAAGATGTGGCAGTCTGCTTCAATAAAGACTTACATCTTTGGAAACCCTAGTGTCAATTCTATTCTGTCCTATAATGTCACTGTGGGTCATAATAGACTCAACCTCAGTGGTTTTGCTGTTGTTGTTATTGTCTTTGGTATAATATGTTTTATTTTGTTCTGTTTTGCAGTTTTCCAAAGAGAAGAAGATACAATGATTGTTTGCTGCCTCTGAAAAATTTGACTGGAAGATCTGATATTTAATTTGTTTGACTGTTCTGGAGTAAAAAGCCCTGGATATAGAGATTTCTGGATAGTTAGAAACATCCTGATCTAAGAGCTGGTCTGAAAATATGCTCACCTGATTACTTTTTGATGTTAGATGCCATTGAGTTGGTACCAACTCATAGCAACCCTATTCTCAACAGACCAAAACACTGTCAGGTCCTGAAACAACTTCACAATCATTGGCACATTTGTGTCCATCACTGCTGCCACTGTGCTAATCCATCTCGTTGGGGGTCTTCCTCTTTTCTCCTACCCTCCATTTTACCAAACATGATATCCTTCTTCAGGGATTAGTCCCTCCTGACAAAGTATCCTAAGTATGAGGGATGAAATCTGGCTATCCCGGCTTCCAAAGAACATTCTGGCTGTATTTCTTCCAACACAGTAGGTTTGTTCTTTTGGTAGACCATGGTACTTTTAACATTCTCCTCCAACACCATAGCTTAGATGCATCAATTCTACAGACTCCCTTATACACTATCCAATTTTCACATGTAAGTGACGTTACTGAAAATACCATGGCTTAGGTCAGGAGCACCTTAGTTCTCAGACTGACATCTTTACTCTTGAACACTTTAAAGAGGTCTCGTGGAAAAGATTTGCCTAATGAAATATACGTCATTTGATTTCTTGACTGCTGCTTCCAAGAGTTTTGATGGTCGACCCTAGAAAAATGAAGTCTTTTACAACTTCAATCTTTTCTCATTTATATAGATATTATCTATTGATCCAGTGGTGAAGATTTTTGTTTCCCTACATTAAAGTACAACCCATACTGAAGGCTGTGGTCTTTGATCTTATATCTCTCCTCTTTGTCTTTTGTTGTTGTTAAATGTTGTCTTGTCAGTCCCAGCTAGATAGGGTTTCCAAGGAGTAGCTGGTGAGTTTGAACCACCAACATTGTGGTTTAAATCAACCTTGTGGTTCAATACAGAGTCAAACCACGATGCTCACTTGAGCTATTGCAGCATTCCAGTTATCTTGCTTAAATGTGACAAAGCCTAAGACTTAATACCCAAAGACCCTTTCCAATGGAGCAACTAGCAGAAATAAACCAATACAATGTGGGAAAACTATGACATAAGAAATGAGACCAAGAGACTGTGGTCTAAGGAAGTGATTCCCAATGTTGCCATTGCTTAACCATGGGCACGTTTTTCCTGAACCATGCCCAAATTAGAAATAAAAGAACAAAGATAGTAGCTTTCAAGAAGAAAAATCGAATCCATTAAAACATCTGTCTTAGTTCCCTTAGTTGTAACAAAACCCTCAAAACAGGTAGTTTTAAAGAACATAAAATTATTTTCTCACAGTTCTAGTTACCAGGAGTCTAAATTTAAGATATGGCAGTGTCATGCTTTCTCTTTCTGCTCTAGGGGAAAGTTTTTCCTGTCTTTTTCAGCAACTCGTAGCCCAGATACTTTTTTGGCATTCTTTGGTTTATAGATGGATCTTCAGTGGTCTTCTCTTTTATTAACAATTGACACAGATTGAATCAGGGTTCACTCTAATCTGTTATAATGTCATGTAAACCTGAAATATAACATCTTTAAAGACCCTATTTCCAAACAAGTTTATGTTAAAACATTTAAACATCTTTTTTTGAGGGAAACAATTCAACCATAACAACAGTCTTTTGATGCAATTTTACATTTATCCTATTTGTCAGAGTCTTATATTATCCTTTGTTATATGAAGCGATCATTTTACATTTGTTGTTTATAAATGTGCTGACTGTGAAATAAAAATTTAAAATATAGCAGCCTTATGTACCTCTTCAAATTTCATTATTTATCCATGAAATACTTGACACTTTGAATGATTGACTGGTACTCAAAATTGCAAATGAATGAATGAATGAAGCAGTCAATTTATCAGTGGATGAATAAAAGAAACAATGGTGATGATAGGAAATTGGTGTCAGTTAGGGATGTGACCCAAGTATTGGGCACACGGAGGAAATTATAAATGTTTGAACCCCCTTGGTAATGGGATATAGTAAGAAATCATTAATGACTCATTTTGTCTTCAAATATTATACTAAAGACTCTAGTCTCATTATCTTTAAACTTACCAAACTTATGTGATCACCAAACCTCTCTCATTAGACCTGGAACAAGGCATTTGGAAATTAAACTTGAGATTGTGCATTCCAGGTCCCAGAAGACAGAAACAGTGTATAGAGACTCTTATACCATTTATTTTCACAGACAGTGGGTGTGAACATTTTCTGTAACTCATGTAGGAATCTATTGTTGTTTTTGTTAAGTGTCGTCAAGTCAGTTCAAACTCATAGTGATCCTATAGAGGGTTTCTGAAAAGCAACTGGTGAGTTTGAACCACCGACCTTGTGGTTCAAACCAACCTTGTGCTTATAGTACAGTGCCACACCAGGACTCCAAAATGTACTCTACATTTATAGAGTAATAAATATATAGCCTTTCAAATTATACAATCCCTAAAGAAACTCCTGCCATTTAGGTCCCTTTGGCAGTTCTTCTGAGAGTTTTGGACAGAAGTGACATTTCCATGAGAAACTAAAAAGCAGTCCTAGTATTTATTGAATACCTCCTATGTTATGGATGGACCCTTGGTGTGGTGCTATAAGACCAGCACTGGATTGTGAACCCCAAGTTCAACAGTGCAAATTCACCAGCTGCTTCTCAGAAATCCTGTGCAGGGCCACAATGCGTGGGAACTGACTCAACAGCACAAAACAACAACAACAACCATGTTACGGAGTCCAGTGAGACACTGTAGGATAAGCACTGGCCACAAGGTCAGTTTAAACTGCAAGGTTGGTGGGTTAAAACACACAAGCAGCCCCTCAAAAATCCTTTACAGAGTCACTAGGAGTCAGAAACGATTCTATGGCACTAACAACAACAATACTATGATGTGCTTTGTTAGGCAACATTCTAAGCATTTTGTAGGTATTAAGATAATCAATCATCCCTAAAATAAAGACTTTCTATTCCTAACTTTGGAATTACTTTGTTTTGTAGAACAGGACTTCTAGAAGAAAGTGTTTATCCAGTGTATGAATGGTTACATAATTGTCATCTCTTTTTTTATCTCTAATACTGTAATTCCAGATGTCAATGGCTGACCTGCCTGAATTTCTGCCTGCTATTATGATGTCTGCAAGTATCATTGTTCTGCCTTAGAAGACTAATCTAACCCCCAAGCAAGACCTTTATCGTTGCCATATGACCTGTCTTTTACTGAACACATTGTGATTATGAGTCACTTTCTTTTTATATGCGTTTTCTTTGTTCTTCCTTCCTTAAGGTAAAATACCTCAAAATCACTAATCTTTGAGGAATTTTCACCATATTGAACATGTACAGGTTTATTAGTTTGTTGATGTTCAATTTAATTTACATCTGTCAATATTAACCTTCATTTCCATTTTATAGCAAAGAGTTCACATGAGAAAGATAATCTCCCCAGGTATCTCTGTTGGTTCCTTATTATTTGTTTTGTTCTTGATTAGGTTATAATCAAATGCAACCATTTTATGGTTGGGAAATTTTCCAGACAAGAGAACAAATATATTTTTAAATCTATTGAAAATTCATAATACTGTGAGAGTAGACACCTATTAATTAGTTAAACTACTTATTTCACATTCATATTGATTGCATTACAAAAGGATTCCTAGCATGGCACTGTAGGATAAATACTGACTCCTAACCACAAGGTTGTCAGTTCAAACCCACCGGTTGTACCCCAGAAACCCTATAGAGGTTTGCTATGAGTAAGAGCATTACACAAGGGAGTCCAGGAAGTTCAATAGTTAAGTAGTTGGATGCTAACCGAAAAGGCAGTGGACTGAACACACCAGTTGCCCTGCAGGAAAAAAAAAATGTGGAGATCTCTACTCTGTAAAAATGTATAGCCTTGGAAACTCTATGTAGTCGTTATACTCTGTCTTATTGGGGTTATGAGTCTGAATCAACTCACCAACAATAGCTTGAGTTTGGACATTTAAGCAAGGTCCTAAAATAGATTGTATTTCTTGTGTTTTTGTTGTTAGGGAGCATCAAGTTGGTCCCAACTCACAGTGACACTACACACAACAGAAGAAAACATGGCCTAGTAGTACTGTGCCATACTCACAATTTTTGTTATGTTTGAGTCGATTGTTGTTACCACTCTGTCAATCCATCTTGTTGGGCGTATTCCTATTTTTCACTGACCCTCCATTTTTCAAGTATATTGTCCTTTTTCAAGGACTAGTCCTTCCTGATAGTATGTCTGAAATATAAGACGATATCTTGCCATTCTGACTCTAAGGAGCAACACTTCATCCAAAAAGAGTTAGTTTGCAGCAGACTTGCCTAAGATAATACACCTCTTGATTTTTTGACTGCTGCTTCCATGAGTATTGATGTTTGATCCAAGCAAAATGAAGTCTTTGACAACTTCTATTTTTTTTCTCCATTATTCATGATGTTACTTATTGGTCCAGTGGTAAGGATTTTTGTTTTCTTTACATTGAGGTATAATTCACATTGAAAACTCTAATCTTTGCTCTTCATCAGTAAGTATCTCAAGTCCTCTTCACTGTCAGCAAGGCTGTATCATCTACATATCACAGGTTGTTAATTAGTCTTCCTCCAATCCTGATGTCACATTTTTCTTCATATAATCCAGCTTCTCAGATTATTTGTTCTGCATACAGATTGAATGAGTATGGTTAAAGAATATAACTCTGGCACACACCTTTCCTAATTTTAAACCATTTGATGTTCCCTTTTTTCTGTTTGAACAACTGCCTCTTGGGTTATGTACAGGTTTCTCACAAACATAATTAAGTGATCCAGAATACTCATACTTCACAATGTTGTCCATAGCTTGTCATGAATAATACAATTCAGAGTCATTGTGTAGTCAGTAAAGCACAGGTAAACATCTTTCTGGCATTCTCTACTTTCAATCAAGATCCATCTGACATCAACAATAATATCCCCCATTTCATGTTTTCTTTTAAATCCGGTTTGAAACTCTGTCAATGTATGGTTGTAGCCAATTTTGTATTACATTTAGTAAAATTTTACTCACATGCGATCAATGACATTATCTAATGATTTCCACATTCTGTTGGGTCACCTCTCTTTGCAATGGTCACAAATACGGATTTCATCCAGTCAGTTGACCAGGTAGTTAGCTTCCAAATTTCATGGCATTCATGAGTGTGTGTCTTTAGTGCCACATCAGTTTGTTGAAAGATTTCAATTTGTATTCTAGCAATTCCTGGTGCCTTGTTCTTAGCCAACGACTTCAATGCACCTTGGACTTCTTCATTCAGGATTATTGCCTCTTGGCCATATACAATCTCTTGAAATGGTTGAACAGCAAACATTTCTTTTTGGGGCAGTGACTGTGTGTATTCCTTTATCTTCTTTTGATGCTTTCTGCATCATTCAATAATATGCCCATTGTTGTTGTTGTTAGGTGCCATCGAGTCGGTACTGACTCATAGCAAAACAAAACGAAACACTTCCCAGTCCTGGGCCAACCTCACTATTGTTGCCACACTTGAGCCCATTGATGCTGCCACTTTGCCAATCTATCTCATTGGGTGTCTTCCTCTTTTTCTCTGATCCTCCAACTTACCAAACACGATCTCCTTTTCCAGTGACTGGCCCCCTGACATTATGTTTCAACTATGAGAAATGCAGTCTGGCCATCCTGGCCTCCAAGGAGCACTCTGGCTGCACTTCTTCCAACACAGATCTGTTTATTCATTTGGCAGCCCATGGCACTTTAAATATTCTCCTCCAACATCATAACTCAAAAGCATCAATTCTTCTACAGTCTTCCTTATTCACTATCCAGTTTTTGCATGCAAATGAGGTTATTGAAAATACCATGGCTTGGGTCAGGTGCACCTTAGTCCTCAAGCTAACATCTTTGCTCTTCAAAACTTCAAAATTTTGTGAAACAGATTTGCCTAATGTAATATGTTGTTTGATTTCTTGACTACTGCTTCCATGAATGTTGATGGTTGATCCAAGAAAAATGAAATCCTTGACAACTTCAATCTTTTCTCCATTGATAAGAATGCTGTTAATTGGTCCGATGGTGAGTATTGGTGTTTTATTTACATTGAGATGTAATGCATGTCAAAGGTTATGGTCTTTGATCTTCATCAGTAAGTATTTTAAGTTTTCATCACTTTCAGGATGCAAAGATATATCATCTGCATATCACAGCTTGTTAATGAATCTCCCTCCAATCCTGATGCCACGTTTTTCTTCATATAACCCAGCTTCTCAGATTATTTGCTCAGCATGCAGGTTGAGTAAGTATGGTGAAAGAATACAACCCTGTCACACAGTTGGTAGAATTCTTTAATTACATCCTTGCTGGGTTTAGTGGTTGGTTTGTAAATTTGAATAATAGTGGTATTAATTGGTGTTTTTTGTAGGCATATGTATATTATCTATTACACATAGCATTGTACTTCATGACTGATCTTGATATGTTGTTCTTTTTGATGATGAATGCGACACCATTCCTCTTCAATTTGTCATTCCCAGCAGAGTAAGTCTGTGATTTTTAGATACAAAATGGTCAATACCAGCCCATTTCAGTTCACTAATGCCTTGGATATTGATATTTATGTGTTGCACTTCATTTTTGACAATTTCCAATTTTCCTAGATTCATACTTCGTACATTCCATGTTCCAATTATTAATGGACATTTACAGCTGTTTCTCTTCATTTTGAGTTGTGTCTCATCAACAAATGAATTTCCCAAGAGCTTACTCCATTCACATCATAAAGGTCAATTCTACTTTGAAGAGACAGCTCTTCTCCAGTTGTATTTTGAGTGTCCAAACTTAGGGGTTCATCATCTGGCACTACATCTGACAATATTCTGGTTCTCTTCATCATGTTTCAATATCCAATATTCTGGTGCTGACAGCCTTCTTATTTTGCAAAGTAGTTCTCACTTCATTATAGAAAGGCTCATTGTTCAAAAGTTATTTTATGCTATGGAGCAGTTTTACAAATTTTATATAATTGGAACTCTTGAAAAATGAACATTTAAACCCAATCTAAAATATAAAACAATATAAAATAGCCTAAAACAGAGCTCTTGCTAAAGAATATTGTCTTAGTTGTCTAGTTCTGCTAGAAAAGAAATAACATGAGTGGATGAGTTAAACAAGCAAGTTTGTTCTTGTGTACTGTTAAGTTAATTCTGACTAATAATCATAGCAACCCTGTATAAGGTTTCCAAGAGCAGCTGGTAGACTCAAACAGTCAACCTTGCAGTTGCCAGTCCAGTGCTTAACCTACAGCCTCACACCAGGCGTCACCATTTAGAAGGCTGGTGAGTTTGAACCACTGACCTCATGGTTAGTAGCCCAGTGCTTATCAAGGTGTTGGTTCTGGGAGATTTTTCTCTGTGTTGTCTCTGAAGGAAGATTACTCTTTTGAGCTTCTGTTGCCGAGAAATTTTCAGGTGACTTGACATTTCCCCTAACCCCAATCTTTACTCCACTCATTTAATCTCTTTTGCATCTCAAAATATATGTATTCAAACACACTCTATACACTAATACTTCCTCATTAACATGATAAAGATAGCCCATTCCCAAGTGGAATTATTACCCTATACATAAAAATTAGGATTTACAACACACAAGGAGAGTGTTTTTGGAGGACATGTGGCACAACATGATAGGCACTAGACTGGGAACCACAAGGTCAGTTGTTCAAATCCACTAGCTGTCCCTTGGAAATCCTGGATATATAGTGTGAAATTCATTACATCATATTGTGTCTCAAGTTTTTATGCTCTGGAACAGTACCTCATCAGCAGTTGTTTGGTTTTGCAACTCTACGTCACCTAACAACACAACAACAAGCAAGTAATATTTTGCTTAAGAAAATTTAAAAACATTACATTGATAAGGAACTGCCAGAGGTTCAAGCTGTATTCAGACAAAGACATGGAAAGAGAGATATCATTTTGAAGCCAGATGAAGATCAAACAGCCTTAAATATGGGTTGTACCTCAATATAAAGTAAACAAAAATCCTCACCAATGGACCAATAAATAACATAATGATAAATGAAGAAAAGATTGAAGTTATCAAAGATTTTCTTTTGCTTGGTTCCAATACCAACACTCTTGGAAACAGCAGTCAAGAAATCAGAAACATTACATTAGACAGTTCTGTTGTACAAGATCTTTAAAGTGATCAAGAGAAAAAGATGTCAGTTTCAGGACTAAGATTCACCTGACCCAAGCCATGGTATTTCTAATAGCTTCATATGCCTTTAAAAGTTGAACAGTGAATAAGGGAGGCTATAGAAAAATTGATATATTTGAGTTATAGGGTTGGAGAAGAGTATTAAAAGTACCAAGGTCTGTTAGAAGAATAAACAAATCTATGTTTGAGGGAGTACAGTCAGAGTATTCCTTAGAGGTCAGGATGGTGAGACTTTGTCTCTCTGTTTGGACATGTTACCAGGAGGGACCAGTCCCTGGAGAAGGACTTCACACTTGGTAAAGTGGAGGATCTGCAAAAAAGAGGAAGCTATCCAACGAGATAGAGCAGCAGACTGGCAGCAGCAATGGGCTCAAGCATAACAGTGATTATGAGGATTGCACAGGACTGGGCAGTGTTCTGTTGTGCATAGGGTCACTATGAAGCAGAACTGATTTGAGGGCACCAAACAATGGCATTAGCAAAAACCAAACAAACAAACAAAAAAAACCAAAGGTGTGATGCTATGGAATAAGCACTGAACTGTTAATCGCAAGGTAGGCTGTTCAAGCCCAGCAACCCCTTCTCAGAAGCCGTATACAGCGTCACTATGAGGTAGAACCCATTCCATAGCAGATAATAATGATAGCACTTATTCCTTTATTGTATAATTTAAAATAAAGAAAAAGAGAGAATGGGTGGAAGGAAGGAAAGAAAGGAGAAATGAAGACAGGAAAACGGGAAGAAAGGAAAGATGGAAAATATGAATGGAGACATGAAGGAAGGAAGGGGGAAAAAAAATCAAAGTCTCAAATTTGGTGTACCAGACCCCTTGTTTCCTCATCCTCTATTGTCTGAAAAATTACTAAATCTCCAAACCAAATGACCTGTCACTAGTTTGCCACCACTCCAGTATGCCCTCCAGAAGACAGAGTTGATTATGTGACTCCTCTACACAGACACTAAATGGACCTGTGTAGTTTAAAATAAATCCCAAACTCCTTGTTGCTGTTGTTGTTAAGTGTCATTGAGTTGGTTCTGACCCATAGCAACCCTGTATGGGGTTTCCAAGGAGTGACTGCTGAGCTTGAACCACCGACCTTGTAGTTCAAAGAGATTTTGCAGTCCATTACATTAACCCACAGCGCCATATCTGGACTCCTTAGTAAACCCCAATTTTCTTTTCAGCTTCAATTTTTATCTCTTCCATGTGTATTGAATGCTTTATTTTTGGTCAAACATAGCATTCCTTGCCATAGCTCTTGGTTTTGTACATGCTCTTTTTTCTTTTTTGAGTTTTCTCCAACTTTATGTTGAAAAGCCCTACTCATTTTAAAGAACCAGCTGGATTGATACCAGTTGTAAAGCTTACCTTTATGCCATTCCTCCAAGGTTGATTACTTCTCTTTGGAACACTGGTGGCAGAGTGGGTTAAGCATGGGCTGCTAACAGCAAAGTTAGCAATTCAAAGCTAATGACAGTTCTGTAAGAGAAAGGTGAAACTGCCTCTAAATATTTACAGTTTTAGAAATGCTAAGAAGCAGTTCTACTCTGTTATTTAAGGTAAGTATGAAATCAATGTGATTGCAGTGGCTTTTGCTTTGCTTTTTCTTATATATATAATACCATGTACACATTATATTGTGTCCCAACAAAAGATATGTTGAAGTTTTAACTCTCATACCTGTGAATATGAACCTGTTTGGAAATAAGGTCTTTGAAGATGTCATCAATTAGTTTAACATGAGGTCATGCTGGAGTAAAATGTGTCTAAGTCCTACCTAACTGGTGTTATAAAATAGAAGATACACAGAGGCAGATATAATGGCCATGTGGAGATGTACTTAAGCAAATCATTTGGGGAGTGATCAAATAGGAGACAGAGACAGAAGAGTTTCCCTCTCACAGAATTCAAAAGGATTTACCATGGCTAATAGACCAATTAGAACTTCCAGCTTCCAGAACTGTGAGATATAAATGTCTGTTCTTTAAAGCTACCTACACTGTGATATTTTGTTATGGCAGGTCTGGGAAGCTAAGGCAATCACTTTTTGCCATTATATTGCAAAACAGTCCTAGCCAAAGTAATTCAAATGGAATCTTTTAGACTTAAGAGGCAAAACAGGGAGCAGTGCAGAAACCTGCAGGCAATTTACAGAGACAAAAGTGTGGGTATTCTTAATTTTTTAAATGTTTCCTTCTTTTCTGTTTCTCTTTCTACTCATTTTCTCTCTGGTGATCAGAGATGAGACCTGTATGAGCAGACATCCCCAGCAAAGGTCCTATGCCACACAGTTTCCCCAGCTAAGCACAGAATCAAAGAGGGAGAAGGAAACAGAAAGAGCCTGTGCCAGCAGTCTCCCCCAAACCGGGTCTGGCCAGACATTGAATGGGTCTAACTAGGAGATCTGGTAGCGTAGTGGTTACGAATTGGGCTGCGAACCACAAGGTCAGCAGTTCGAAACTACCAGCCACTCCGTGGGAGAAAGATGAGGCTTTCTACTCCCATAAAGATTTGCACCCTCAGAAACTCTGTACAAGGTCACTATGGGTCAGAACCCACTCGACGGCACTTAACAACAACAACAAACTAGGAGAAAACAGCTGAACAGACTTGAGACACAATAGGAACATTGTTAGATTCCACAGGTCGCTTTGAAGGCCACAGTCCATTGTTGTTGTGGTTGTTAAGAGTCATTACGTCGACATCAACTCAAACGCAACATTGCCTGGTGCTGAGCCAACTTCAAAATCTTTGCTAAGCCCAAATCCATTGTTGCTGCCACTGTGACAATCCACCTCATCGGGGGTCTTCCTTACCTTCTCCATTCCTCCACTTTACCAAACATGATATTCTTCTCTATGGTCTGGCTCCTCCTGATAATATGTATGAAGTATTAGAGAAAGTCTGGCCATCCTGACATCCAAGGATTATTCTAGTTGTACTTCTTCCAACATAGACTGGTATGTTCTTTTGGCAGTCCATGGTACTTTTAATATTCTACTCCAACAGAATAACTCAAATGTTTCAGTTCTTCTATGGTCTTCTTTATTCACTGTCCAATTTTCATATGCATATGAAGTTATTTTAAATACCATGGCTTGGGTCAGGTGCACCTTAGTCATCAAACTGACCTCTTTCATTTTCAACACTTTAAAGAGGATTATTGCAGCAGATTTCCCTAATGCAATATGTCATTTGATTTCTTGAGTGCTGCTTACGTAAGTGTTCATAGTTGATCCAAGAAAAATGAAGTCTTTGACAACTTCAGTCTTTTCTTCATTTATATGGAGGTTATTTATTGATCCAGTGGCAAGGATTCTTATTTTCTTTACAATGAGATGCAACCCATACCAAAGGCTGTGGTCTTTTATCTTCATCCGTATGTATTTTCAGTACTGTTTGCTTTTCCAAGCAAGGTTTTATCCTCTGCATATTGCAGGCTGTTAATAAATCTTCCTTCAACCCTGATGCAACATTTTTCTTCATGTAATCAAGCTTTTCATATTATTTGGTCAGTATATATATGGGATAAGTATGGTGAAAGAACACAATCCTGGCACACACCTTTCTTAATTTTAATAAATTCTGTGTACCCTTGTTCTGTTCCAACACCTGCCTCTTGGTCTATGTATAGGACCCTCATAAGGTCAATTAAATGTCCTAGAATACTCATTCTCCACAATGTAGTCCATAGCTTGTCATGATCCACACAATTGAAAACAGTTACATAGTCAATAAAGCACAGGTAAACATCTTTCTAGTATTCTTTGCTTACAGTCACAATCCATCTGATGTAATCAATGATATCCCTCATTCCAAGTCCTTTTCTGAATCCAGCTTGAACCTTTGGAAGGTGCTTGAACCTCTGGAAGTTTTTTTTGGCAATGCATGGTTGCAGCCATTTTTTTGTATTAGCTTTAGCAATATTTTACTTGACATGTGAAGTCAATGATATTGTCCACAAATTACTGCATTCCACTGGGCCGTCTCTCTTTGGAATGGGCACAAATATGGATGCCTTTGCTGTCTAATGCATCATATCTATTTTTCAGACGATCTCTAAATTCAAGTGGATATGTTCAAGGTCATATTTTGGCTCTTGTGGACTTGTTTTAATTTTCTTTGGCTTCAGACTGAATTTGGATTATGAACAATTGATGGTCTGTTCCACATTCTGCCCCTGACATTTTTTTGACTGATGATATGGAGCTTTCCCACAGTCTATTCCCACAGATGTAGCCAATTTGATTTCTGTGTGTTGTATCTGGTGAGGTACATGAGTATAGTCATCTTTTATGTTGTTTAAAAAAGGCATTTGCAAAGAAGAAGTCAGTGGTCTTGAAAAATTCTATCATGTAATCTTCAGCATAATTTTTATCACCAAGGCCATGTTTTCCAACAACTGATCCTTCTTCTTTGTTTCTAACTTTTGCATTCCAATCACCTGTACAGTACATTTTGATTGCATGTTTGATCAATTTCAGATTGAATATATTGGTAGAATTTTCCAATTTCATTATCACTGGCTTTAGTGCTTGATGTGTAAATTTGAATAATAGTGGTATTGACTTGTTTTCTTGTAGACATATGGATATTATCCTATCAACGACAGCATTGTATTTCAAGTCAGATCTTGATATGTTCTTTTTGATGATGAATGCTTCTCCATTCCTCTTCAATTTGTCATTCTTGGTCTAGTAAAGCATGTGATTTTCAGATTCAAAATGGCCAATACCATTTTGAATTCCATTGCAACTCACTAATGCCTAGGATATTGATGTTTATGCATTCCATTTCATTTTGATATTTTCATTATTCCTATATCCATACATCATACATTTCATGTGCCAATTATTAATGGATGTCTACAACTGTTTCTTTGCATTTTGAGTTGTGCTCCACTAGCAAATCGAGGTCCCAATGGCTCTACTCCAATCATGTCATCATTGTCAATTCTACTTTGAGGAGGCAGCTCTTCCCCAGTCATATTTTGAGTGCCTTCCAACATAGGGGCTCATCTTCTGGCACTGTATCTGACAATATTCTAGTACTCCTTATGTTGCAAGATTCAAATATTCTGGTGTTGACAGTATTCTACTGTAGTGACTAAATATTTGGAAGTAGTCCATCTCACCTTCTTCCCATTCTGTCTTTTTCTGGAAGATTAGCTGAAACTTATCCACCATGGGTGACCCTGCTGTTATTTAAAGTATACATGGCATAGCTTCCAGAATCACAGTAACACACAAGACACCATAGTATGACAAACTGACAGATGAGTGGTGCTAAAGATTAATTTCCTATGGCTGATTTGTGGCTGTGTTTTATTATTTTAGATTGTTATCATTAGCGCCCCCCCCACACCTAGTTTACTTGTCATCATGTTGTTTTGTCTATGTTTTTATGACTATGTTTTTAGTTTTGTTTTTTGGATCCTCCTTCTATCTTGTGAGAGCACTTTCTCTTCTTATCTCACCCAACAGGTGGCAGCAACTGTGGCCATACAGTCAAGCTAAAATTGCAACCTCTAAATCCTCACCAATTGGGCAAGAGCTAATGCCAGGTATTATACACCAGAACATCTACAACCAATACCAGCTAAAAACACTCTGGATTGAGTTATCTGAACTGTGGATGTAGAAGTCCATCCCCTGATCAAACCTACCAGGAGGCAATTGGATAATGATTAAGAATACACCAACATACACTCATCTATTGAATGCAAATACAACAACATTTCTCAGCAGAAATCATGCAGGCAAGAAGACAATGGAGATATATATATAAAACTCTGAAAGAAAACAAACAAACAAACAAAAAAAACCCCCTGCTAACCAAGAATCATATACTAAGCAAAGGTGTCCTTCAGATATGACAGTGAAATCAAAACATTCTATGATAAATGGAAATTAATGAATTTTGCGAAATTCAAGCCAGCATTTCAAAACATACTAAAGAGAGTTCTTTGGACTGAGATCAACAAGAGCACACACCAACTAGAGACTGATATCTGTGACAACAACACCTGGAACTCTGTCCAGATATGGAAGAGTCCAGAGCAAAAACAAAACTACAAGATTGGAAATAGGGGACCTGGAATGTCAGTCTAGGATCAAGACAAAAGGAAAGAAGAGAAAAATATAGTAACAGAGATCCAGGTGGTAAGAAGTTCAGGTAGAGTTCAGGATAAAATAGACTATTTTAAAATGAGGAAGACATTAATAAAGTTCAGGAAAACCTCAAAGAAACTTAATACATTGCCATACCAGATCACAAAGAGGGAAGCCAAGACTGTGGAGAGATTAAAACTATGATGAAATTGACAAGAAAAAGTACAAAAAAAAAAAAAAAAGAACTCAGCACAAGAAAACATGCAAGATAAAGAAATGAGCAGCACCACACACACACAAAATAAAATAACCACATAATGAAAGTAATTAATCCATCCCTATTGATAATCACATGAATGACATGGATTAAATGCTTCAGTCACTAGACAGAGAACAGCAAAATGCATAAGAAAACAGGACCCTTCCATATGCTGTCTGCAAGAGACACACCTTACACACAAAGACAAAATCAGATTAAAAATTAAAGGATAGAAAAAACAACAACACACCAAGCTAATGTCAATAAAAAATGAGCAAGAGTGGCAATATTAATTTCTGATAAAATACACCTTAAGGCAAAAATCAGTATAAGAGGCAAAGAAGGACATTATTTTATGATTAAAGGGTCAATTGAACAAGAGGACAAAACCATAATAAATATTTATGCTTTCAATGAAATACCCTCAAAATAAATAAATCAAACCCTAATAGAATTGAAGAAATAAATAGACAGCTCTACAAAAATCATATGAGATTTTAATATAACACTTTTGAAAAAGGACAGAACAACCAGAAAGAAACTCAACAAAGACATAGAGGAACTAAACAACACAATCAAATAACTTGAGCTCATAGACTTGTACAGAACATTCAACCAAACAACAAAACAATACATATGATTGTTCAAAGCACAACAAGTCTCAACAAATTTTAAAACATCAAAATACTACAAAACATCTTCTAAGATCAAAATGCCTTAAAATTAGAATTTTTATGATCAAATTTTAAGATCAAGGAAATAAAATTGAGTACTTGGAAACTGACTGACACCCTGCTTAAAAGCAACTGGGTAGCAGAACAAATAAAAAGTGAAACTTAGACATTCCTAGAAACAAATAAGAATGAAAACACAACATATCAAAACCCTTAGGAGCTAAAGCAGTGCTGAGAAGACAATTCATAGCAATAAATGGACACATCCAAGAAGAAGAAAGAATCAAAATCAATATATTAGCACTTCTCCAGCAAATAGAAAAAGACCAGCAAAGTAAACATATAGGCACCAGAAGAAAAAATAAAATAAAATAAAGATTAGAGCAGAAATAAATGAACTAGAAAACAGAAAACAAATAAAAAGAATCAAGATAAGAAGCTGAATTTTTGAAAGGATTAACAAAATTGACAAAACATTGGCATGTCTAACAAAAGAAACAAGAAAGAAGACACAAATAACATGCATAAGAATCCACATGGGTGATGTCACTTCAGAACCAATGGAAATAAAAAGGATAATAGCAGAATACTATCAACAGTTATACTACAACAAATTTGAAAATCTAGAGGAAATGGATACATTTTTGGAAAAATACAACCTACCTAAACTTAAACAGAGTGAAGAAGAAAACTTGAACAGATCTGTAACAAAAGAAGAAATTAGTTAGGTTATCAAAACACTCCCAACAAAAAAAGTCCAGGTTCAAATGTCTTTAGGTCAATTTTATCAAACATTCAGAGATGAGCAAACAGCAATTTTACTCAAATTATTCCAGAATACAGAAAAGAATGGAAAAAATCCTAATACATTTTATGAAGCAAGCATAACACTCATACCAAAACCAGGGAAGGACATTATTAAAATAGGAACTTATAAACCTTCATGAACATAGATGCAGAAATACACAACAAAATCCAAGCCAATAGAATTCAACAACATATGAAAAAATAATACATCATGACCAAACGGGATTTATATCAGGGATGCAAGTGTGGGTCAATATTAGAAAAACAATCAACATAATCCATCATATAAATAAAAAATGAAAAGAACCATATGATCATATTGATCAGTATAGAAAATGCATTTGAAAAATATCCAACACCCATTCTTATTAAAAATACTCAACAAAGTGGGAATTGAAGGGAAATTCCTCAACAAAATTAATAGCCTTGGTTTTTTTTATACATACAAAACCAACAGCCAACATTACTCTCAACAGAGCGAACAGGAACCAGACATGGATGCCAGTTATCTCCACTTCTATTCAATATTGTGGAGTACTGGTGTGGCATTGTAGAATAAAGCACTGGACCACAAAGTCAGTTTGAATTCACCAGCTGTTCCTTAGAAATCCTATACTGGGTTGCTATGAGTCAGAATCAACTCTATGACACTTAACAACAATAAATTCAATACTGTGTTGGAAATCCTAACCAGAGCTATAAGGCAAGAAAGGGGAATTAAATGCATTCAAATGGACAGAGATGAAGTAAAATTCTCTCTATTTGCAGATTATCTGATCATATACATAGCAAATACCAAAGACTCAGGAAAAAAAAAAAATTATATATATATATATTACAACTCATTGGAAGATTCAGCAAAGTGGCAGGATACAAGATCAACATTATTGAATCTGTCAGATTCCTCTATAATAATAAAGATAGTTTTGAAAAGGATTTTAGGAAAATAATAGCATTTATTTAGGAATAAATCTAACCAGAGAAACAAAAGACCTATATAAAGAAAACTACAAAACACTACTACAAAAAACACACAAAAGAGATATACAGAAATAGAATATACCATGCTCGTGAATGAAAGAGTTAACATTGTGAAAATGTCAATACTGCACTAAGTTTTCTACAGATACAATGCAAACCCAATCCAGATTCTAGCAACATTCTTTAGAGATAGAAAAAAATGATCAAGAACTTTATATGGAAAGGAAACAGATGTCAGATAAGCAAAGTACTGCTTAGGAAGAACAAAGTGGGAGACCTCGCCATTACTGATTTTAAAACTCACTACATTGTCACAATTCCTGGTGTGGCACTGTGGGATAATGCGCCAGACTGCAGAACCATTTGAACTGCAAGCTTGGTGGTTCAAGCTCACCCGCTGCTCCTCAGAAACCCTACACAGTGTGGCTATATGGGTTGGAACTGACTCGACGGCACTTAACAACAACAACAACATTGTCACAGTGGTCAAAACAGCCTGGTATTAGTACAATGAGAGATACGTAGATCAATGGAACAAATTGAGCACCCAGAAGTAAATCTATCCACATATAGTCAACTTTGTGGATAGTAAATCTTTGACAAAGGACCCAAATATGTTAAATAGGGAAGAGATAATCTCTTCAACAAATAGTGCTGGCAAAACTAGAAATCAATTTACAAAAGAATTAAACAAGACCCATATCTCATGGCATACACAAAAACTAATTCAGCGTGGATTAAAGACCTAAACGTAAATTCTAGAACTATAAAGATCATCAAACAAACCAGACAAAGACAGACTAGGAAGAACGAGTGATGAACTACTTCCGAATTGCTAGTCACTGCAAACTCTATGAATAGCAGAGAAACACTGTCAGATACAGGACCGGAAGGTGGGAAGGCACTCAGAATACAACTGGGAATAAAAATGCCTCCTCAAAGAAGAGTTGACCATGATGACGTGAATAGAGTTAAGCTTGGGGGAGAAAAGCACACAGAACCTTCATTTGCTGACGGGCCACAACTCAAAATGAAGAGAAACAGCTGTAAACATCCATTGAAAATCGGGACATGGAATGTACAAAGTATGAATCTGGGAAAACTGGAAGTTGTCAAAAATGAAATGGAACGCATCAACATCGATATCTTAGGCATTAGTGAGCTGAAATGGACTGGTACTGGCCATTTTGAATCTGACAACCACATAGTTTACTATGCAGGGAATGACAAATTGAAAAGGAATGGTGTTGCATTCATCGTCAAAAAGAACATATCCAGGTCAGTCATGAGGTATAAGGCTTTAAGTGATAGGATAATATCCATGCGCCTACAGGGAAGCCCAGTTAATACCATTATAATTCAAATTTATGCACCAAACACTAAAGCCAGTGAAGATGAAACAGAAGAATTCTACAACTTCTTCAATCTGAAATTGATCAAACATGCAATCAAGATGTATTGCTCATTACTGGTGATTGGGATGCAAATGTAGGGAGTAAAGAGGAAGGACCAGCATTTGGAAAATTTGGACTTGTTGATAGAAATGATGCTGGAGAATGAATGATAGATTTTTGCAAGTCAAATGATAAGTTTATTTCAAATACCTTCTTTAGACAGCATAACAGACAACTATACACATGGACCTCACCAGATGGAACACATAGAAATAAAATTGACTACATCTATCGAAAGAGAAGATGGAAAAGCTCTGTATCATCAGTGTAAACAAGGCCAGGCACAGACTGTGGAACAGACCATCAATTACTCATATGCAAATTCAAACTGAAGTTGAAGAAAATGAAATCAAACCCATGAGACCCAAAGTATGACCTTGAATTTATCCCACCTGAATTTAGAGATCATCTAAAGAACAGATTTGATGCATTAAACACTAAAGACCAAAGATCAGAAGAGTTGTGGATGACATCAAGAACATCATACATGAAGAGAGCAAAAAGTCATTAAGAAGACAAGAAAGAAGGAAAAGGTCAAAATGAATGTCAGAGGAGACTC
>NW_006408836.1:257496-262034 GCF_000296735.1 Chrysochloris asiatica
CTCCTTGGAGGCCAGGATGGCTAAGCTTCGTCTCTCATACTTTGGACATATTGTCAGGAGGGAACAGTTGCTGGAGAAGGATGTCATGCTGGGTATGGTGGAGGGTCAGAGAAAAAGAGGAAGACCCCCAATGAGATGGATTGGCCATGTGACATCATTGATGGCTTCAAGTGTGGCAGCAGTAGTGAGGTTGGCCCAGGATCGGATATTGTTTCGTCTGCTGTGCACGGGGTCACTGTGAGTCGGTTCTGCCTCGATGGCAACTGACAACAACAATAACAACATCAATACATAGCATGGAGTCCTCGTGTGGCACTGTGGGTTAATATGCCAGGCTGCAAAGTCATTTGGACTGCAAAGTCAGCCGTTCAAGCTCACCAGCGGTTCCTCAGAAACCCTATACAGGGTCGCTTGACCTAAACGAGTGAGTTTAGGTCAAGATGCCAAATCACAGTACAAGGGAAGATAATAAAACAAGTGTCTGAGATGTTTAACATTAATAGTGAGAGATAAGGACTCTTGATAGATCAGTGGTTAGGAATTTGGATGCTAACCAAAAGATTGGTCATTTGAACTTATGTCACTCTTCAGGAGGAAGATGAGTCAGTTTACTTTCACAAAATTTACAGTCTAGAAAATCCTATAGGACAGTTATACTCTGTCCCATAGATTTCTATGAGTTAAAATTCACTCTATAGCAATGGATTTGTGTGTGTGTGTGTATGTTTCTGTGAGCAATAAATTCTGGTTCCACATAATATTGGCATAAATAATCATGATTTTAAAAAAATTATAGGCAAGTAAATAATGCAAATATCCACTTTGATATTGGATTCATTAAAAACTTAACCCATAGTTGAACTAGCCATATTTCAATACTAATTAGACAGATGCTTACCAGCAAGGTAAGCCATGATGGACAGGTATCAGAGCATTTAGACTAATACAGACTAGGAAGCAGAAAAGTCTGTTACTTTTTTGAAAGGTTAAGTGCCGTCGAATTGGTTCACACTCAATAGCAACCCTGTATGAAGTTTCCAAGCCTGAAAATCTTTGCAGGGGCTTGCATTATCTTTATGCCACATAGAGTTAGTGGGCTTGAACTACCAACCTTGGGGTTCACAGTCCAGTGCTTATCACACATAAAACCTTATGAATAGCAACAGAAATAGTGCTATTCCTGTATAGTTCCAGAATAGGAGCCTTTCAGGTTGGAAGGCACTTAAAAAACAAATGGAGAAGAGCTGCCTCCTCAAAGAAGAGTTGACCTGTAATAGAGCAAAGCTTTCAAGACCTTCATTTGCTGATGGATCACAATTCAAAATGAGAAAAAACAAGTGTAAACCCCCATTAATAATCAGAACATGGAATGCATGGAAGTATGAATCTAGGAAAATTGGAAGTCCTCAAAAATGAAATGGAATGCATAAAGGTCGATATCCTAGGCATTGTTGGTAAGTGCCACTGAGTTAGTTCAGACTCATAATTATCATGTACAAGGTTTCCAAGGAATTGCTGGTAGATTAGAACCCAGACCTTATAATACCAATAGTATTCAAATTTATGCAGTAAGCACTAAGTCAATGATGAAAAAATTTAAGAATTCTGCCAATTTCTTCAGTCTGTAATTGACCAAACCTGCAATCATGATGCAATGATAATTATCAGTAATTAAAATGGGAAAGGTGGAAACAAAGAGGAAGGACTGGTATCCCGAAAAAGCTGGCCTTGGTGATAGAAACAATGTGGAGGATCACATGATAGAATTTTGCAAGACCTACAATGTATTCATTGCAAATACTTTTTTTTGAACAGTATAAACAATGACTATATATGTGGACCTTGCCAGATGGAACACACAGGAATCAATGATGGTACCTAATAATAACAACAGCAATAGACAAATGTAGTAGCCCTGGTAGTGCAATGATTAAGTACTTGGCTGCTAGCAACAACAACAACAAAATGGTGGTTCTAACCCACACAGAGACTCCAAAGGAGAAATACCTGGAGATATGATTCTGTAAAGATTATAGTCAAGAAAATTGTATGGATCAGTTTACTCTGCTGTGTGGGGTTGCTATGAGTCACAATCAACATAATAGAACCCATCAACAAAAGATAGATATGGTTAGTGGCTTGCACATTATATAGTGCAGAAATAGAACATCTCCATCATCACACACAAAAACATTCTGTTGGACAGTGGTTTAGAAAAAACTTCTCCTTTTGTTATTGAGCAAACTGAGGTCTCACAAGATTAAGGGACTTTTCAAGGTCACAAAGCCAGTCAATGTCTAGTTCAAAAGTAAATGTCAAATTCTTTAACACCTTTTGTATTACTCTATCCATCACAGCTTATTGTTTTTTCACTTTTTAAAATGTGGTTAGTTTGTTTTGCGGTTATTTTCCCTACTTGTCAAGATATTTTAATTCAATATCTGGAATTAAAATTTGAAGTTTCAGTAAAGAGCTTTTATGGCTATAAAGCCAGTACTAGCAGAGGTTGAAAAAAGCATGTATTTTCTGATTCTGGATCTTCAGATAATTTGTGACTTAGAATATTTACAGTATAATCAAGAATTTTTTCTCTCAACCAGACATAGATAAAGGACATGAGAAGTTAAAAAATGCATCTTAAGCACTAGTTTTCCAGAGTCTGAGTTCCTTTTAAGATCTGCAGAGTACCAGAAGCATTTTAAGATGCAGTCAACAAGTTGATTTCTGACATGGAATGCTACTCTTCAAGTACCTCCTAAAGGTTAGATATAGCTGGAGGAATAGATTCAAAACATATATTTACACCACACAACTCAAAAACCTTAGCTATCTCTCTGCTTGTAGACACACAAGGGTGCTGTTCATGACTGAAAGTGCTGCAGAGAAGACACCCGACCCCTTCCCAGGCAGCACTATGGGTCTTTAAAGGAAGGCATTGACCCCAGGGTTCTGTTCATAAACCCAAATTAGTGTGTACACCTGCTATCATAGAGAATGCTGGTTACCAGGCCTCTAAGGATGATTCTGAGGGACCAATATAAAAAATTTTATTTTTTCAGATATGATTTTTTAACAGGATTGGGATACTATATTCACTCTCCCTAGAAAAAGATATGATCAGTTAAAAACATTCATTTTTACCACAGGGCATGAATAGACACTTCACCAAAGAAGATATTCATAATATGTAGAGAAAGTTTCACCATCATTAGCCATTGGTTGTGATGGTGTTGGTGTGCTGTGAAATTGGTTTCAACTCAGAGACACTGAATAGGGTTTGTGATGATATAAGTCTTATCTTTCTCCCATGTAACGGCTGGTAGTTTCAAACTGCTGTTCTTGAGGTTAGTAGCCCAACTCATAACCACTACACTACCAGAGCTCCTTATCATAAGTCATTAGAGATATGTAAATCAAAACAACAATGAGATATCATCCCACACAAGTATTAATAGCAAAGTTCAATAAAACAGAAAACAACAAATGCTGGCCTGGGTTTGGGACCCTCTTACATTTCTGGTGGCATTGTAAAATGACTAAACCACTCTGGAAAATGGAATACCGCTTCCTCAGCAAGTTGTAAATAGAAATACTTTATGACTCAGAAATCCCTCTACTTGGTACATATCCACAAGAAATAAGATCCAGAACAAGAGTAGACATATGTCTAGGATCAGAGGTCCCTAGGACCATCAACAGAGAAGAGCCGAGAGTGGGACCCTACCCAGAGAAGCAGCGATGGCTGAGATGGAGGCAAAGACAATGATATGGAGTGATGGAGCAGCTGGGGACTTTAGATCCAGAGAGGGAGAGCGACAGTGTGCTGATGACCGGGAGGGGAGGAAGTAGTGTAGGGAGCAGGCTTGCAGGGTATACCCTTTGGTTGGTTGATGATGCATGGAGGGGATTAGAACCATGACAATGAATGTAAAACTAATGTTCTCCCATGTAAACTATCATATAATTCACAATAAAACATTAAAAAAAATAAAAATAAAAAAGATCAGACATATGCACACCAATGTTCATTGCAATACTATTAACAATAGCAAAAAGATGGCGCCATTCTAAATGTCCATGAATGAAAGAGTAAATAAACAAACTTTGGAACTGACATATAATTGAATACTATGCAATGTTGAAGAATAATGATGAATCTGTGAAACACATCATAACGTTAATAAGCCTGGAGGACATTATAGTCAATGAAATAAGTCAATCAAAAAGAACAAATATTATATGATACCAGTATTCTAAAAAATTCAAGAAAATGTTTTGAAGCTAAAAGAAACATTCTTTGATGGTTACCAGGCATGAGAGTGAAAGAAGAGTAATTTACTGGCTGTTTTTCTTGTTAAGTGCCATCAAGTCGATTCCAACCGATGTTGTTGTTAGGTGCCATCGAGTTGGTACTGACCCATAACGACCTTATCGCAGCAGAACGAAACACTGCCCGATTCTGGGCCAACCTCACTACTGTTGCCACACTTGAGTCCATCGATGCCAATCCATCTCATTGGGGGTCTTCCTCTTTTTCT
>NW_006408836.1:262933-265272 GCF_000296735.1 Chrysochloris asiatica
GATCCATCGGACATCAGCAATGATAATCCCTCATTCCACGGCCTCTTCTGAATCTGGCTTGGACCTCTGGAAGTTCTCAGTCAATGTATGTATGCAGCTGTTTCTGTATTACCTTTAGTAAAACTTTACTCACAGGGGAAATCAAAGATATTTTCTGATGATTTCCACATTCTGTTAGGTCACCTCTCTTTGGAATGGGCACAAATATGAATCTCTTCCAGTTAGTCAGATAGTTGTCTTCCAAATTTCTTGGCAGAGATGAGTGAGTGCCTTACTTTCTTGCAAAGGTAAATAACTTTCTGGTATTCTCTGCTTTCAGGTAAGACCTATCAGACATCTGCAAAAATATTCCTTGTTCCATGCCCTTTTCTGCATGTTCTCCTGTCAATGTATGACTGCAGCTGTTTTTGTAATTTCTTCAGTAAAACTTTACTCAGATGAGATACCAATGATATTGTACAATGATTTTTAATTCTGTTGGGTAATCTTTCTTTGGAATGGACACAAATATGGATCTCTTCCCAGGTAGTTGTCTTCCAAATTTCTTAGAATAGTTGAGTGAGTACCTCCAATGCTACATCTGTTTGTTGAAATATTTTAATTTGTGTTCCATCTTTTCCCTGTGCCTTGCTGTTTGCCAATATCTTCAATGCACCTTGGACTTCTTCCTTCAGTATCATTACCTCTTGATTATATGCTACCTCTTGAAATGGTTGAACATTGACCCTTTGTTTTTGGTACATTGATTCTGCATTCCTTCCATTCTTTTTTTATTTTTTTGCTACATCATTCATTATTTTGCCCATAGAATCATTCAATACTGCATATCGAGGCTTGAACTTTTTCTCCAGGTCTCTCAGTTTTAGAAATGCTGAGTATGTTCTTCCCTTTTGGTTTTCTAGCTCCAGGTCTTTGCACATTCATTATAATATTTGATGTTGTCTTCTTCAGCTTACCTTTGAAATATTCTGTTCAACTCTTGCACGTCCTCATTTCTTCAGTTTGTTTGCTTTAGCATCTCTACACTAGAGAGCAAGTTTCAGACCATTTTGGTAATTTCCTCTTTTCTTATTACCTTTTGCTTTTTTGCTGTATAATGATTTTTTATGTCATTCCACAATTCTTCTGGTGTTCTGTCTTCAGTGTCTAATACATCAATTCTGTTCTTCAGATGATTTCTAAATTCAGATTGAATATATTCAATGTCATATTTTGGCTCTCATAGACTTGCTTTTATTCTTTTCAGCTTCAGCCTGAATTTGCATATGAGCAGTTGATGGTCTATTCCACAATATGCCACTGGCCTTGTTTCCCCTGGTGATATGGAGCTTTTCCAGCATGTTTTCCCACAGATGTAGTAAATTTGATTTTGTGTATTGCATCTTGTGAGGTCCATGTAAGTAGTCATCTTTTATGTTGTTTTAAAAAAGCATGTGTAAAGAAGAAGTCATTGGAATGGCAACATTTTATCATGGAATCTCCAGCATCAGTTCTATATCTAAGGCCATATTTTCCAACCTTTGCATTAAAATCACCAGTAAATATCAATATATCTTGATCACATGTTTGATCAATTTCAGACTTAAGAAGTTGGTAGAATTCTTCAATTTCATCATCACTGGCTTAATGATTGGTGCATAAATTTGAATAGAGGTATTAACTGATCTTCCTTGTAGGCATATGTATATTATCCTATCAACAACAGCATTGTACTTCAAGACAGATCATGATATGTTCTTTTTGATGATGAATGCAATTCCATTCCTTTTCAATTTGTTATTCTTGGCATAGTAAATCATGTGATTGTCAGATTTAAAATGGCTAATACCAGTCCATTGGGATCACAAATGCCTAGAATATTGATGTTCATGCATTCCATTTCATTTTTGACAATTTCCAAAGTTCCTAGACCCTTACTTTGTATATCACATCCATTTTCATATTATTAATGTATGTTTACAGCAATTTTTCTTCATTTGAGTTGGCCCCATCAGCAAATGAAGGCTTTACTATGTTCACATCATCATGGTCAACTCTATTTTAAGGAAGCTGCCCTTCCCCTGTTTCATTTTGAGTGACTTCCAACCTGAGGGGCTCATCTCCTATCTAACAATATTCTGGTGTTCTTTTTCATGTTTCAATACTTAATAATCTGGTGCTGATAGTGTTCCACTGCTGTTGTTGTCAGGTGCCATCGAGTCGGAACCGACTCATAGCGACCCCATGCACAGCAGAACGAAAAAATGTTCGATCCTGGGCCAACCTCACCACCGCTGCCACCCCCGAGTCCATCAATGATGCCACCTGGCCGATCCATCTCGTTGGAGGTCTTCCTCTTT
>NW_006408836.1:267002-274375 GCF_000296735.1 Chrysochloris asiatica
TACGAAGTATGAATTTGGGAAAATTGGAAGTGGTCAAAAATGAAATGGAACGCATAAACATCGATATCTTAGGCATTAGTGAGTTAAAATGGACTGGTTCCACTGCTAGTCATAGGATTTTCAGTGTCTAAATATTCAGAAGTATTCTGTCTCTCCTTCCTAGTCGGTCTTCATCTGGAACCTCAGCTGAAAACTGTATTATAAGTGTTCTTGCTGGTATTTAAAATCTGCATGACATAGCTTCCAGAAATACAGCAACAGAGAAGCCACCACAGTACTACAGACTGAAAGATGAGTGGTATTATTGACTCATAGCAACCATGAATAGCATTCTGAGGAGTGGCTGCTGAATTTGAACCACCGGATTTGTTATTCACACTGACTTTGGGGTCTAGTGCTTTACTTACAGCACCACATGTTAACTCAGGTGATGTGGAGGGTAATATATAAGAAGAGGGAGGCGACAGAAGAATGAAAAAGATAGGTGAAGACACAGGAAGGTATGCAAGGGCTAAAAGGGAAAAAGGTAAATGGTGATTCTGCAATCCATTCCCTAAAAAATGACTAAAATAAGACCCAGCCTTGTATAACAGTGTAGATACATGGGCAGAGACACAGGCTGAATGAGTATGGGAGGCAGAGTGGGATAAATATATATATTTATATACCCCACAGATATATGAGTTTGAAAGAGGATATCTGTACATGGGTAATTACAGGGAGGAAACTACATAACTTTTTTTGTGTGTGGAAAGGAATACAATCACTGAAGTGAAACAAAGTATATAATTTGTTGAATGTAAATCGATGAGCTTGTCTACAAACCTTCACTCAATTTACAATAAAAAGTTTTATAAAAAAAAAAAAAAAGTTTATTTATATTTGGGTTTCTATCTTTACATCCTCATTGTGAAAATCCAAACAGAACAGTTGATCTCTTTCTAAATTTATCAAGTAAGAAAGCTTGGCTTATTACCTAGTTTTCTCACTACTCAAAGTTCAGAGAAACTACTTCACAGTGTGAGGACTGGTAGACATCAGAATGATTTGTACCTAATGTAGGATGTGACATTCCATAAAGGCAAATGGATATGAAGCAAATGTTGCCATTATAGTTTAGCCTACTGTGAGGCAGGAACTGTGCCTAGTAAAGAGTAATGGTGCATTTGCCACATGGCATTTGTTAAAACCATTGAAATGGGGGTAGGCGGAGGGTGAGAATGTGCAGGAGGAAAAATAGCCTCAAGCCAGAAGCAGAAGCAGTGTCATCCTGGGAATAGAAAATTCCTGGCAAATCAAATGAGCTGGAATATCAGCATGGTGTTTAATACTTAAATACTTCCTGCTAGTCTGCTCTCCTAGACCTGAGCATGATACTTCCCTTAAAGTGATCTCCCTGTTTGCAACACTGTATGACTATATTACACACGAACCATTGGTTCTTCTGAATTGGAAAATAATCCATTAGGTTAAAGTTGAACTCACAAGGAAATATAACAACTCATAATTCTGCAATCCATTCCACAGAAAAGTACTAAAACATGTTAAATAAATGTTAAATGGCTCAAAAATCACTAAGATACTTTAAAATGAATTCTGTTATATTCCCCAAATAAATGAACTGTTTCATTGCTCTTTCACAGAAAAACAACATTATATGCCTGCAGTGAAATACACAAAGATAAACCTTATTCGAGTCACACATTTCAAAACCTATGTGCATCACTGTTCAGTAAAAATTCATTCTAATTTAATGTCAGATGAAAAGATACTACAGAGCACTGACTGGAGTCTTTAAAAGCAAAAAAGTTTTAGGTGTATTTTGGTTGAGTAGATTGAGTAGCATTACATTAACTTTAGAAAAATAAATTCATGTTTAGATATTTTCATCTCTCAGAAATAGTAAAGAACTTATGTTAAATAACTCTAAAACACTCTAGAAATCCAGAAGCTACTCCTCATTTCTGTAATCCACTTTACATACTAAACCCCAGTTCTCCCCATTAAAATTCTGTAATCTTTCTGCCTTTACAAGCAAACTTTTAAATGTAATAATTTATCATGACTGCATTTTTAAAAATTAAAAATTGTCATTCTTCAATTAGCTTTAACATTCCTTCGATCACTACTTTACAGCGGAAATTATTTCTGTTGATATCAATATATACCCAGTTTTTAAACTCACAGTTTATATTATTTCTTCCCACTATTTTCCCATTCCCAATCTATAAAAAAATATCCTATATAGTGGCTTCCATAATCTGATTCTCTCCTGGCTTCACCACAGTTCCTTAATGTTTCTTTTTCAAAATTCTTTGGGTGCATGCTTTCTTCTGCTTAGCTCCAAAATAATGGAGTTTCCCATCTGTCTGAATGATTCAAATGCTAAATCATTAGTCTTCATCTGAGATATCTCTTCAGTTAGTGAATCAGCTTTCTTCAGGATAGCTCTGCTTGTAAATTGTGAATATCTAATGAAATATTTTTAAGTTAGACTTGTCTTCTTCTATATTGCTTATTCTACCTTATGTAATACACCACTAGTCTGTCAGTTTGTTGTACTGGGGTGGCTTGTGAGTTTCTGTGATTCTGGAAGCTATGACATAGGTATTTCAAATACCAGCAGAGTCACCCACAGCGGAAAGGTTTCAGATGAGATTCCAGATGAAGACAGACTAGGCAGAAGGAGAGACAAACTACTTCCAAATATTTAGTCACTGAAAACCATATGAATAGCAAGGAAACAGTGTCAGATATAGTGTAGGAAAATGAGCCCCTCAGGTTGGAAAGCACTCAAAATGTGACTGGGGAAGAGCTGCTTCCTTAAAGTAGAGGTGACCGTGATGACACAAATGGAGTAAAGCCCTCAAGACTTTGATTTGATGATGGGGCACAATCCAAAATGAAAAGAAACAGCTGTAAACATCCATGGAAGCAGCAGTCAAGAAATCAAACGACATATTGGATTAGGCAAATTTACTGCACAAGACCTTTTTAGAATGTTGAAGAGCAAAAATGTCAGCTTGAGGACTAAGGTATGCCTCACACAAGCCATGGTATTTTCAATAACCTCGTATGCACGTGAAAGCTGGGCAGTGAATAAGGAAGATTGTAAAAGAATTGATGCATTTGAGTTATGGTGTTGGAGGAGAGTATTGAAAGTACCACCGGCTGCCAAAAGAACAAACAGATCTGTATTGGAAGAAGTACTCCAGAGTGCTCCTTGCAAGCCAGGATGGCTAAACTTCTCTCATACTTCAGACATATTGTCAGGAGGGACCAGTCACTGGAGAGGGATATCATATTTGGTAAAGTGGAAGACACAAAAAGAGGAAGACACCCAGCGAGATAGATTGGCAAACTGGCAGCATCAATAGAATCAAGTGTGGCAACAATTGTGAGGTTAACCCAGGACCAGGCAGTGTTTCATTCTGTTGTGCATAGGGTCACTATGAGTCGGTACCAACTCAAGGGCACCTAACAACAACAACAGCAACTTTATGTAATCAGTCACTCAAGTAAGAAACTAGACTAACCCTACTATATAAACTGTGAAACCCTGAGTTCCTGGCGGGCAAGGTTCAGGCTTCAATAAATCACACACAGGTTATTGTATACCTCATGACCTTATCTACTTTCTACCAAACTACCTACTACCTACCCTTCAGATAAATTTCCTTAAAATCATATTAGTCAGGGCGTGCGCCCTGAGCTGCGAGCCTGGCGGGCAGGCGCCGACCTCCAGCCAAGCCTCCGCGGGCACCCGGGCTCAGCACCCTGAACGCTGCGCGAGAGCTGAGCCCGCCCCTGGGCCAGAGCGTGCTCAGGAGTTCCTGGGACCAAGTGTTCACCGCCTTCTGGCAGCGGTCTCTGAACCCCTACAGCAAATATATCTTGACGGAGGACATAGTACACCGGGAGATGACCCCTGACCAGAAGCTCCTGTCCAGGCAACTCCTGACCAAGACCAACAGGATGCCCTGCTGGGCTGAAAGACTGTTTTCTGCCAGTGTTACTCACTCGATGTACATCCTGGAGGACTCTATTGTGGACCCACAAAATCAGACCATGACCACCCTCACTTGGAACATCAACCACACCCAGCTGATGGTGGTGGAGGAACGCTGCGTTTACTGTGTGAACTCTGGTAACAGTGGCTGGACCGAAATTCACCGGGAAGCCTGGGTCTCCTTAAGTTTGTTTGGTGTCTCAAGAGCTGTCCAGGAATTTGGTCTGGCCCGGTTTAAAAGCAATGTGACCAAGACTATGAAGGAGTTTGAATGTATTTTGGCCAAGCTGCAAGGTGAGACCCCTTCTAAAACATTTGTTGAAATCGCCAAGGAAGCCAAGGAAAAGGAAAAGGAGACAGCACTGGCAGTTACAGAAAAGGCCAAGGACCTTGCCAACAAGGCAGCCACCAAGAAGCAGCAGAAACAACAGTTTGTGTAGCCGTCGTGGCCTTCTCAGCACCACCGCCACACCAGACAATCCAGCTCCACCCCTTTTGGCCTATCCCCAATGTGCTTTCTTGTTAAAAATCAGCTTCCAGCCCTATCTACTGTCTGGGTGGGTAGCGTAGAGTGTGGGCATCTACAGGATACCAAACAGTTATACATGTCTGTGCCAGGCCTGCTCATTATCCCATTGGGCACCTGAGGCACAGAGATGTCCAGGGTTACAGTGTGCAGGTGGAGTGGAGTGGTGTAAACACTAGACTGTAAACTCCATTAAGGGCAGGGATCTGTTTGCTCTCTTATGTGTCCCAAGTACCTGAAACAACAGCTAGCACATATTGTTGTTGTTGTTAAGTGCCGTCGAGTCGGTTCCGACCCATAGCGACCCGCACTCAATAAATACTTGCAGAATTAAAAAAAAACAAAAAAACATCCAAATTCCTTAGAAAGGCCATTCATGATATGATTCATATGGTTCTCTATATCCATTATTTATACTATAAAAATAACAAATCACATAACTTATTATTTCTCCTAAGTTTAATGTTTTAAAACGTTTCCTACTTTGTTTCCTGCTTCTTTCTATGTTGGGAATGCTCTTCATAAATGGGAAGCTTCAAAAAATCCATGGAAAAATAGAATTAATATAAGAATTCACCTTTTTACTATCTTTGAATATCTATCTTTGAATTTTTACTATCTTTGAATATCTGTAGACACCTAGAAGGCAGGTATGACAGTTTGCTCACATTTTTATTCTCAGTACATGATGTAATACCTGACATTTAGTGGAGGTACATAGAGGGAATGATGTCATGCAAAATGGCAGAGTAGAAATTGCTTAGTGATGCTATAGGACAGAATAGAACTGCCTGATAGGATTCTTACAGCTGCCATCTTTATGGAAGCCGACTGTCATATTTTTCTCCACTGAGCAGCTAATAGTATTGAACCACTGATTTTGGGGTTAGCAGGAAAGAGCTTAGTCACCTTGTCACCAGGGTTCCTGCTTTAGAGGTTGTTGTTTGTGGTGTTATGTGCTGTTGAGCTGGTTCTGACCCATAGCGACCCCGTATAGGACTTCCAAGGAACAACTGGTGAGCTTGAAATGCCGACCTTGAAGCTAAACCAACATTGTAGTCCAGTGCATTAACCCACAGCACCACACCAGGACTCTCATTTAGAGGTCATCATTGTTGTTAGGTTCCATCGAGTCGATTCTGACCCATAGCAACCCTGTATAGGGTTTCCGAGTTGTTTTTATGTGCTTTGGACTCAGTTCTGACTCATAGCGACCCAGTACAGGGTTTCCAAGGCTGGGAGTCTTTAACAGGAGCAGAAAGCCTCATCTTTCTCCCACAGAACAGCTGGTAGTTTCCAACTGCTGACCCTGAGGATAGTAGTCCAGTTTGTAACCACTATGCTACCAGAGCTCTTGGGTTTCCGAGTTGTTGTTGTTATGTGCCGTGGAGTCAGTTCTGACTCATAGCGACCCTGTGATTTCTGAGGCTGTAAATCTTTACGGGAGCAGAAAGCCTCATCTTTCTCCTGCAGAACAGCTGGTAGTTTCAAATTGCTGACCTTGCAGTTCGCAGCCCGATTCATAACCGTTACACTACCAGAGTAGGGCCCATCAAAACAATAATTAAGCTGGAAAGAGTAATTGGCACCAATTTTGGTAGGACTCTGTAACCTGACTGGTCAACAATGAAGTTTTAGATGAAGTGCAAGCTGTTGATTTCTTCAAGTAAACTACAATTGTCAAGCAATTTACGTTCCTCATTCTTCAGACCTTCAGTGATTGAGTGGTCAATAGCTAAGTTGTAAGAGTGGGTGGCTACTGCCAGGGTGGGAATTGGGTAACTTGCCCTTCAAGGATTTAGGGTTTCATAGATTGTATAGTAAAGTTGGAGTCCTGGAATCAACAAAGCATAACTTGAAATATTTCAGAGAACTGACATATCATGAAGTGCTCACTTATCTAAGCCAAGAAATTTGGCAAACAACTGCCTGACTAACCAATTGGAAGAGATACATATTTGTGCCCATTCCAAAGAGAGGCAGCCCAATTGAATCTAAAAATCATTGAACAATATCATTAAGATAACATGAAAGTAAAATTTTGCTGAAGATAATTTAGAAATGGCTGCAAAGGTACATCGACAGGGAACTGCCAGAATTTCAAACTGGATTCACAAGAACATGTTGAATGAGGAATATCATTGCTGATGTCAGTTAGATCTTGACCGAAAACAGATGACACAAGAAAGGTATTTACTTGAGCTTAATGGAGTATGCAAATGCTTTTTTGTGTCTGAATCATGACAATCAAAGAATGGGGATTCCAGAACACTTAGTTGTGCTAATTAGGAATCTGTATATAGACCAAGGGCAGGTATTCAAACAGAACAAGGGGATACTGAGTGATTTAAAATCAGGAAAGGTTTGCATCAGGGTTGTATTCTTTCACCATGCTTATAACAACAACAACAATTGTGCATATAATCCAAGAAACTAGATTCAAGAAGAAGGCGTCATAAGGATTAAAGGAAGACTAACTAAGAACCTGTGATGTGCAGATGATATAATATTGCCTACTGGAACTGAAGAAGACTTAAAATACTTATTGATGAAGATAAAGAACACTGCCTTCAATATGGATTGCACCACAATGTAAAGAACACGAATATCCTTACAACTAGACCAATAAATGACACCATAATAAATGAAGAAAAATTTAAGTTGTCAAAGACATTATTTGCTTGGATCCACTATCAACAGTCATGGAAGCAGCAGTCAAAAAATCAAAGGGGGCTTCTGGTACAGCAGGACAGCCAGGGAAGTAAGGTAGGGATGGGATCCCGGGAAAAACTAGTGGGACCTCACAAAGGAAACGTTCGTGTACCAGTCCCATTGCTT
>NW_006408836.1:296282-303054 GCF_000296735.1 Chrysochloris asiatica
CCAAAAAGGCAAAGTTTTCCGCCCCCAAAAAAGCTAAAGAGGATATAGAGAAACTCTGTTAACTGATGGTATGTGGAGGGGATTATAATCAATGTAATGAAACAGGGTATATGAATGTTTGAATGTGAAACCGATGATGTGCCCTGAAAACTTTCACTCAATCCACAATAAAAACCTTAAAAAAAAAAAAACAACAAAAAAAAACTCTTTACAGTGTTTAAGAGCAAAGATATTAATTAGAGGACTAATGTCCATGTCCCAAGCCATGGTATTTTCGATAACCTAATATGCTATGAGTCGGAACCGACTCAACGGCACTTAACAACAACAACAACAACAATATGCATACAAGATTAAGAAAGACTGTAGAAGAACCAATGCATTTGAGTTCTGGTATTGGAGAAGAAGAATAAAACCATGGACTGCCAGAAGAGAAAACAAATCTATGTTGGAAGAGGCACAGCCATAATGTTCCATAGAAGCCAGGATGGCTAGACTTCCTCTTTCCTAATTGGACATGTCACTCTTCAGAAGTGACTGCTGTCAGGCCTTCTTATTCCATTATTGTACTCTTTTAACCAATGTAAAAGAACAATGTCCAACTATCTCAAAATTGTAAGATTTTCTACTTAACTAATTAAATGTTCATTTCTGTAGTGACTATCTGAAACTTAATCTTAAATTCTAAGAATGTTAAAATAAAAAATAATGTCATCCCTTAAGAGTCTTATGCTTACTGAGTAAAACACATTTATCTCATCACAATCACTATCACCACCATCACCCACTGTTGTCGTTGTTAAATGTCATTGAGTCTGTACCAACTCATAACGACCTTATAAAAGGTTTTCCGAGAAGAGACTGGTGGCTTGACCTTCTGTCTTTGCAGCTAGCATTCCAGTGCTTATCTTACACACTATACCAGGACTCCATCATTGTAGCCACAGGGCTACAATTTATTTTCTGTGTGTTTAAATATGACAGGTTTGACACAAAGGACTTTGAGGATGAGGTCTCATTTAATCCTTTTCATATCATGACATGGTTATATTAACCCAGTTTACAGAGAAGAAATCTGAGCCAGAGAGTAGGCAAGTAATATGTCCAAAGTTCCACAATTTATGTCTGAAAAAAATCAACTTTCTAAACTCGTGGCTCTTACCCATAATAAAAATTTGCTTCCTTTCTGGGATAGGTGGGAAAACATGATGACAGTGTTCTGAGAAAAATATAATGGAGGAAACAAGCACTTTTACTTAGTAATAGATATGTGTTTACATCTTCTCATAGAGGAGTCCTGGTGGGTAGCTAAAGCATTTCACTGTTAACTGAAAGGGCGGCAGTCACACTCCTAGACAAGGATGAAGCAGTTGCTTCTGTAAATGTTTATAGTCTTGGGACAGTTTTACTCTCCTAAAGAGTCGTTATGAAGCAGAATCAATTCAACTGCAGCAGTTTTTTTTTTTTATTTTTTCTAAGTTAGGAATGTAAATGAAAAGAAAAATCAATATACCAAATTCATGCTTGGAAATTGTGCCAAAATTTTTCAACATTTATGGTAGTTATAAATTGGGTAAATGCTCTTTTATTTTTAAGCCATCTAAGCTGTTGGATAGGACTGACCCTGTTGATGACACTTCATTGCTACAGGTCTCTCCTTTCTATGTTCCTTCACAAATCATGTTTGTTATTGTTGTTGTTAGGGGTCATTGAGTCAGTACTGACTCATAGTGACCCTATACACAACAGAATGAAACACGGCCCAGTCCTGCACCAACCTCACAATTATTGCTGCATTTGAGCCCATCGTTGCTGCCACCGTGCCAATCCATTTTGTTGGGGGTGCTTCCTCTGTTTCTCTGATGCTCCATTTTACCAAACATGATATTCTTTTCCAGGAATTGGTCCCTTCTGACAATATGTCCAAAGTATGAGAGATGAAGTCTGGTCATCCTAGGTTCCAGGGAGCATTCTGGCTGTGCTTCTTCCAACACAGATTGGTTTGTTCTTTTGACAGTTCATGATACAATTTCTTATGACATTCTGAATCCTTGTGCTTTTCTGCTTTCATCCTTTCTTTAAAATCTCTCTTAAGAAAAGAATTCTGATATAGTAATTTACATTTTGGTAGGAACTTAGGTCATTTTTACCATTCTCAAGCTTAGTTATATTTTAGTCTTACTCTGCTTATGAAATAAAAATCTTTAATTTTTTAAGGCATTACTCAATAAGTAGGGATTTTATAGTGTGGAAATAAATGTTAAGGGATGTCACCAAAGTTGTGCTGCATAAGCAAACAAATGATACCACCAATGAGTGAGTTGAGTGCTTATGATAGGCCCCACCTACTTTCCTTCTTTCTCTCTCCCTTCTGTTCTGGTGCCATTCCATAAGCAGGATGGCAGTCAGAGGCCAATTATAACCTTTAAAAAATCCCTTGCCATTGCTAGCAACAAAAAAGGGAAGCAAGATAATTTTGTTCCATGACTTTGCATTTTCCCACCTCCCCCAAGATAGAAGTGTTAATGAGCAGTGAAATTAAAAAAAGACATATAATGTGGGAATAATTCATTAATTTAATAAAGATATATTGAACAAATTGCATTTAAAACAAAACCTACAATCATTATTTTGTAAAAGACACCCTGAGGTTTTCATGTTATTCATTACTGGAATCCCAGAAGGAAGAATATGGCAAAATTGAACAAAACTCAAATTCAAATGTACAAATGGAGTAATCCTCAACTAAACAACTTCTGGTTCTTGTTCATTATTAAAAAATAAACAAGCATAAATTATATTAATTACATTTCTTGTTGACTTTCCCTTTCTACAATCAATATTCTTGGGCAAATTCAAATGAATGTCAATATAGCAAAACCAGTGAAAGCTGAAAAGTGTGTAAGATGGAAACCTCTCAGAGAGGATAAAACTCAGTATTTTACACTAATATAGAATGATAGAAAAGTGAAGACTGCTTGCTGGAAAACTTACAAAACCCAGAAAAGCAAAGCAGCCCCACTGAATTACTTATAAACCAGTATCAATGAAATTATACTCAATATTATATTGGTATTATATTTTCCATTTGACATTATATAACTATTATGAGTGGTTACAAGTCGGGCTGCTAACCTTAAGGTCAGCAGTTCGAAACTATCAACAGTTCCATGGTAGAAAGATGAGGCTTTGTTTCTCCACTAAGATTGACAGCCTCAGAAACTCTACGCGGATCATCACTATGGGTCAGAAACAACTCCACAGCACACCACCACCCCACCATTATGAACATAGTGTATCTTTCACACATCCAAAAGATTGATGTAAAATTTAAAATAAATGCTTAATACTTAAATAAATAAAAAGATGTCATTTCAAAACATTCTGTTACACCTGACCTGGAAAAGTCGATAATGTTCTTAAAAAGGTCTCTCACTATGTAAAGATTCCCCATCTGTTTTGACACTTAGAGAAACCACAAACAAAACAACACAGACATCGAAACAGCTAGAAACTCATCCTGTCAAGAAAAGCATAGGCTCTTACGATTTAGATGTGTCATGTGCATATGCCGCTCTGCATTTGGCAAGTCATTTTTTGTTTTTTCTTGCTTTTTTAAAATATCTTAACAGATGGCTAAAAAAATAAGTGTTCTTTTGTTTGTCAGGTTTTAGACATTCTGAAGAACATATTTCAACTATGTTGGTTCAGTTCACTTTATCCCAATGTGAAAACAAATAATATTTAAAAATAGCTTTTCACTTTGATGTGTAATAGTATGTATACATATATATTATTGTTGTTGTTGTCAAGTTCCATTGAGTCAGTTTTGACTCATAGCAACCCTTAGAGAGTTTCTAGGCTTTAAAAAATATTGTGGGGGCAGACAGCCTCATCTTTTCCTGCTGAGTGCTGGTGGACTCAAATGCCAAACTTGTAGCTTGCAGTTCAGTATTTATCATATGGAGTCACTGAGCTCTAGCTCCATGTATATGGAACGAAACTACCATTCATCTGTCAGTTTTCCATACAGTGGTGGCTTGTGTGTGAATGTGATGATGGAAGCTATGCCAGCAGCATTTTAAATGCCAACAGATCACCCGTGATAGACAGGTTTCAGTGGAGCTTCCACACTAAGGTAAATTAGAAAAAGTAGAGACAAACTACTTCTGAATGTTTAGCCACTGAAAACCTCACGAATATCAGTGGAATATTGTCAGATATAGTACAAAAAGATGAAAACATGAATAACAGTAGAAAATGATCAGATATAGTGTCAGAAGATTAATCCCTCAGGTTGTAAGGCACTCAAAATACAGCTGTGGAAGAGCAGCCTTCTCAAAACAGAGTTGACCATGATGATGTGAATGACATAAAGTTTTTAGGACCTACATTTGCTTTTGGGGCACAACTCAAATTGAGGAGAAACAGTTGCAAACATACACTAGTAATTGGAACATGGAATGTATGAAGTATGAATATAGCAAAATTAGAAGTTGTCGAAAATTAAATTAAATTAATAAAGATCAATATCCTAGGAATTAGTTAACTGATGTATGGTTTATTATGCAGCAAATGGCAAATCCAAGAAGAATGGTGTTATGTCACCTTCAAAAAGAATATTTTTTTGAAAATATTCATAAAGTATGATCCTGTCTGTAACAACATAATATCTACATGCCTAAAAGGAAGACTAGTTAAAACCACTAATATCCATTTTTCTAAAAATAACCACTAAAGCCAATGATGAGGAAATTAAAGAACTTTACCAACTTCTTCAGTCCAAAATTGATCGAACATGCAATCAAGATGTAGTGATAACTACTGGTGATTGGAATGTGAGGGGTGGAAACAAAGAAGGATCAGTAATTGGAAAATACAGCCTTGGTGACAGAAATAATACTTGAGATGGCAATATAGAATTTTGCAAGACCAATGACTTATTCAGTGCAAATACCTTTTTAAACAATGTAAAAAACTTCTATAGACATGCACCTCACCAGATAGAATAAACAGAAATCAAAGTGACTACATCTCTGAGAACAGATGGTGGAAAAACTCAATATCATAAGCAAAATCAAGACAGCAAAGGGCAAAATCAAGGCCAGGAATAAAGTTTAAACTGTGAAACAGACCATCAACTGTTTATAAGCAAGTTCAAGTTGAAGTTGAAGAAAATTAAAACAACTCCACCAGATCCAAAATATGATTTTGAACATATCCCATCTGAAGGTAGAGACCATCTCAAGAACAGATTTGGTGCATTAGACACTAATGACTAAAGGCCAGAAGACATCAAGAACATTATACAGAAGGTAAAAGGTCATTAAAAGGACAGGAAAGAAAGAAAAGACAAAAATGGTTGTAAAAAAAGACTCTGAAACTTACTCTTGAGCATAGAGAAGCTAAAGTGAATGGAAGGAATGTGGAAGTAAAAGAGCTGAACAGAAAACTTTAAAGGGCACCTTAAGGAATCAAAGTCAAGTATTATAACAAAATGTGAAAATACCAAAGGGAAGAACACATTATGCATTTTTCATGTTGAGAAATGCTGGAAACAGCATATTGAAGAAACATGTGGTCACATTCATCATAAAAAAAAAAAAGTCAAAATCTATCTTGATATGCAATGCTGTCTTTGATAGGACAATATCCATATGGTTATGAGGAAGAACCCTTAATAGTACCATTATTCAAATTTATGCCAGTGATGATAAAATTGAAGAAAAAATTCAAACCCCTACTTGCAATAACGAAGGATTCTATGGGCAAAATCTACCACTCATCTGTCAGTTTGTTGTACTATAGTGGCTTGTGTATTGCTGTGATGCTGGAAGCTATGCCAAGAGTATTTTACATACCAGCAGGGTCACCCATAGTGGATAGATTTCAGCTAAGCTTCCAGACAAACACAGAATAGGAAGCAGGAGAGACAGACTACTTCCGAATATTTAGTCACTGAAAACATTTTGAATAACAGTGGAACACTGTCAGCACCAGAATACTGAATACTGAAACATGATGAAGACCACCAATATTATTATACATAGTGCTGGAAGATGAGCTCGTCGGGTTGGAAGCTGCTCAAAATGCAAAAGGGGATGATCTGCATCTGCAAAGTAAAGTTGACCTTGATGACATGAATGGAGTAAAGCCTTCAGGACCTTCATTTGCTGATTGCGCACAACTCAAAATGAAGAGAAATAGCTGTTAATATCCATTAATAATTGGAATATGGAATGTACCAAGTATGAATCTAGAAAATTGGAAATTGTCAAATATTAAATGGAACGTATGAGCATCGATATCCTAGGCATTAGTGAGGTGAAATGGATGGTGTTGGCCATTTTGATTCTGACAATCACATGGTTTACTGTGCTGAAAATAATAAATTGAGAAGGAATTCATCGTCAAAAAGAACATATCAAGATCTGTCTTGAAGTACAAGGCTGTCTGTGATAGGATAATAAACATACACCCAAAGGAAGACCAGTTAATACAACTATTACTCAAATTTACACACCAACCAGTGATGAAGAAATTGAAGAATTCTATCAATATCTAGAGTCTAAAATTATTCAAATTTTCAATCAAGATGTATTGACAACTACCCTTGATTGGCATTCAAATGTTGGAAACCACGAGCAAGGATCAATAATTGGAAAGTATGGCCTTAAATATATAAATGATGCTGTAGCTCATAAGATAGAATTTTGCAAGACCAATGATTTCTTCATTGCAAATACCTTTTGTGTGTATGTAATTATTTTTT
>NW_006408836.1:305274-306094 GCF_000296735.1 Chrysochloris asiatica
TTATTGAACGATTCTCTGGGCAAATTATTGAACGATGCAGAAAACATCAAGAGAAGATGGAAGGAATACACAGTCACTGTACCAAAAGGAAATGACTAATGTTCAACTGTTTCAAGAGATAGCATATGATCAAGAGCCAATGATACTGAAGGAGGAAGTCTAAGGTGCATTGAAACCATTGGCAAAGAGCAAGGCACCAGGAATTGATGGAATAAAAAGGGAAATCTTTCAAGAAAGTGAGGCGGCACAGGAGGCACTCATTCATCTCTGCCAAGAAATTTGGAAGACAACTATCTGGCCGATTGATTGGAAGAGATCTGTATTTGTGCCTATTCCAAAGAGAGGTGATCCAAAGGAATATGGAAATCATCGGACAACCTCTGATATCCCATTCAAGTAAAGTATTATTAAAGGTAATACAGAAACAACTGCAAGCATACATTGACAAACAACTTCCAGAGGTTCAAGCCTGATTCAGAAGAGACCATTGAATGATGGACATCACTGCTGATGTCCGATGAATCTTGATTGAAAGCAGAGAATATCAGAAAGATGTTTACCTGTGCTTTTTTGACTACACAATGGCTTTCGATTGTGTGGCTCATGATAAACTATGGACAACATTGTGAAGGATGAGTATTCCAGAAAACTTAATTTTCCTGATGTGGAATCTATACCTGGACCAAGAGGCAGTTGTTTGAACAGAACATGGGAACACTGAGTGATTTAAAATTAAGAAAGGTGTGTGGCAATGTTGTATTCTTTCACTATACTTATTCAACCTGTATGCTGAGCAAATAATCTGAAAATCTGAGTTATA
>NW_006408836.1:307625-320635 GCF_000296735.1 Chrysochloris asiatica
TTTCCAGTTCTGCCAGCACCATCTGTTGTAGAGACTATCACCTCCCCATGCGATATATTTAGGTATTTTGTCAAAAATCAGATGGCTGTATGTGGATGGGTTAATTTCTGGATTCTCGATTCTGTTCCAATGATCAATGTACCTTTCATTATACCAGTACCAAGCTGTTTTGACTACTGTAGCCATGTAATAGATTTTGAAGTTGGGTAGTGAGAGGTTTACAACCTTATTCTTCTTTTGAAGCAGTGCTTTGTTTATCCTGGGTCTCTTTCTTTTCCATATAAAGTTAGTAATTGTTTTTTCCATCTATTTGAAGAATGTCGTTGGAATCTAGATTGGGATTACATTATATGTGTACATTGCTTTGGACAGTATTGACATTTTCACAATGTTAAGTCTTCCTATCCTGGAGCATGGTTCATTCTTCCATTTTTGTAAGTCTCTTTTGGTTTCTTGTAGTAATGTTTTGTAGTTTTCTTTGTATACATCCTTTGTTTCTCTGGTTACATTTATTCCTAAATATTTCATCCTTTGGTCAGCTATTGTAAATGGTATTGCTTTTCTAACGTCCTTTTCAGTGATGTCGTTTTTGGTATTGAGTAATCCAACTGATTTTTGTATGTTGATCTTGTATCCTGTAACTTTGCTGAATCTTTCAATGAGGTCTAGTAGCTTTTTTTCTGAGTATTTGGAGTTTTCTATATATAGGATCATATCATCTGCAATAGAGAGAATTTTATTTCCTCTTTGCCAATTTGGATGCCTTTGATTTCCTTGTCTCGCCATATAGGTCTTAATAAGGCTTCCAGCACCATATTGAATAGGAGTGGTGACAAAGGGCATCCTTGTCTGGTGCCTGTTCACAAATACCTTTTTAAAGCAACATAAAAAATGACACATGGGCCTCACCAAGTAGAATACACAGAAATCAAATTGACTACATCTGTGGAAAGAGACGATGGAAAAAACATCAGTCACAACAGGGCCAGAGATTGGCTTGAAACAGACCATCAGTTATTCATATGCAAGTACAGACTGTAGCTCAAGAAAATTAAATTGAGTACACGAGAGCCAAACTATGACCTTGAACATATCCCACCTGAATTTAGGGATCATAAAAAGAACAGTTTTGATGCATTATACACTAAAGACCGAAGACCAGAAGAGTTGTGAAATGATGTTCTTGATGTCATACAGGATGACATCTTGATGTCATATAGGAAGAAATCAAAAGATCATTAAGAAGACAAGAAAGAAGGAAATAGATGTTCGAATACACTCTGAAGCTTGCTCACTAGCATAGAGATGCTAAAGCAAATGGAAGAAATGAGTAGGTAAAGAGCTGACTAGAAATTTTCAAGACAGCTCAAGAAGACAAAGTCAAATATTCTAATGAAATGACCAAAGATCTGGAAGTAGAAAACTAAAAGGGAAAACACACTTAGAATTCCTCAAGCTGAGGGAACTGAATAAGAAATTCAAGCCGTGATATTAAGTATTGAAGACTTCTATTGGAGTCCTGATGTGGCACTGTGAGTTAATGCACCAGACTGCAAAGCCATTTGAGTTGCAAGGTCGGTAGTTCAAGCTCACCAGCTGCTCCTCAGAAGCCCTATACAGGGTTTCTATGGGTTGGAACCAACTCGATGACAGTTAACAACAACAACAACAACAATGGGCAAAATACTGAATGATGCAGAGAGCAATAAAAGAAGATGGAAGGAATAAACAGTCACTGTACCTAAAATAAATGTTTGATATTCAATAATTTCAAGAGGTAACATATGATCAAGAGCCAATAATACTGAAGGAAGAAGTCCAAGGTGAATTGAAGGCATTGGCAAAGAACAAGGCTCTGGGAATTGATGGAATACAAACTGAAATCTTTCAACAAACCAAATAAGCACTGTAGGCACTTATTCATCTATGACAAGAAATTTGGAAGACAATTACCTGGCCAACTGACTGGAAGAGATCCATTTGTACTCATTCCAAAGAGACATTACCCAATGGAACTTGTAACTCATTGGATAATATTATTAATATCACACGCAAGCAAAATTTTTCTAAAGATAATTTAAAAATAGCTGCCTCCATGCATTGACAGAGAACTTCCAGAGATTCAGGCCATATCCAGAAGAGGTAATGGGATGAAGGATATCATTGCTGACATGAAGTGGATCTTAGCTGAAAGCATAGAATACCAAACACATGTTTATGTGTGCTTTATTGTCTATGCTAAGGCTTTTGATTGTATTGATAATGGAAAACTATGGATAGCATTGCAAAGAATGGGTATTCCATAACACTTAATTGTGCTCATGAGGAAACTTTACATAGACCAAGAGACAGTTGTTCAAACAGAACAATGGAACACTGAATGGTTTAAAATTAGGAAAGGTGTACGCCTGGATTGTTTCTTTCACCATACTTATTCAATCTGTATGCTGAACAAATAATCCAAGAATCTGGATTATGTGAAAAAAATGTGTCATCAGGATAGGAGGAAGTCTCATTAGCAACCTGCAATATGCACATGATACAGCCTTGTTAGTTGAAAACCAAGAGTACTTACTGGGTTGCACCTCAACTTAAAACAAAAATCCTCACCACTGGACCAATAAACAACATATATAGATACATGGAAAAAAGATGGAAATTGTCAAAGATTTCATTTTTCTCACATCAACAATCACTCATGGAAGTAGCAGTCAAGAAATCAAATGACATATTGCATTAAGCAAATGTGCTGTACAAAACCTCTTTAAAATGTTCAAGAGCAAAGATGTCATTTTGAGAACTAAAGTGTGCACCTGACCCAAGCCATGGTATTTTCAATAATCTATATATGCATGTGAAAGTTGGAAAGTGAATAAAGAAGACTATAAAATAATTGATGTATTTGAGTCGTGGTGTTGGAGGAGAATATTGAAAGTACCATGGGCTGCCAAAAGAACAAACCAATCTGTGTTGGAAGAGGAACAGCCAGAATGCTCCCTCGAAGTCAGAATGGCCAGACTTTGTCTCTCACACTTAGGACATGTTGTCAGGAGGGACCAATCTCTGGAGAAGAATATCAAGTTTGGTAAAATGGAGGGTCAGGGAAAAAGAGGAAGACTCCCAGTGAGATGAATTAACACAGTGGCAGATGCAATGGTCTCAAATGTAGCAATGATTTTGAGGTTTGCATAGGACTGAGCAGTGTTTTGTTTTGTCTTGTTGAGCATAGGGTCACTATTAGTCATTAGAGACTAAATAGTACAAAACAACAACAACAATGCCTAGCATGCTGGCTTGAGCCTCAGGGTTATTTGTCATAAAGTGAAAGAGTAAAGATAAATTGTTTTTGCTTTTAACACTATTTTTTCTTGTGTGTAACACATTTTAAGGTGGTATATGAACTCTTGGTGTAGGACTGAAGGATAAAACGCTGGACTGGGAACCTCTAAGTGGGTGGTTTAAATCTACCAACAGCTCCTTGAAAAACCTGTAAAAGGTTGGTAAGAGTCAGAACGGTTTCCATAGTGTTTAACAAAGTTGTTGTTGTTAAGCGCCTTGGAGTTGGTTCTGACTCATAGAGACCCTGTATAGGGTTTCCAATGAGTGCCTGGTGAGTTTGAACTGACAATCTTGTAGTTCAAACTGGCCTTGTAGTCTAATGCTTTATTCCTAGCCACACCAGGACTCCAGCAACAAGGTAATACATAGAAATTTAAATCAGATTAATATAATTTATAAATCTGATGAGATGTTATCATTCTAGCCTCCCAACTGTAAAAATTGGACTGCAAACCACAAGGTTCATAGTTTGAGCCTGCTAGCCACTCCATGGGAGAAAGATAAGGTTTTCTGGACCCATAATGAATTATAACCTCAGGAACCCTATACAGGGTTGCTATGAGTTGGAACTTACTCAACAACACTTAACAACAATAACAAGCTCCCTATTAATGAGTTCATCAACATTGGTGGTTTTGTTCTATAAGAAATGTACATCTTATTGGATACCCAAAATGGGGCGGGGCGGGGGGGGGCGCTATAAAGACAAGAAGTGACTGGCTTACAAGCTTTCAAGAGGAAGCCTAGATCCAGAGGGTGTGGAGGAAGGTAGAACCTCCACTGAGTAATATTCAATCTGTCTGGGTGGGACAGATGAAAGGAGATGTGGATAGCACTCATGTGGTACAATAGTGAATAATTACTATCAGGACTCATTGTGAGGGTTGGAAATGTAAAGGTAGATGTTTTGTAGGAGGTGTGTGGTTGACTTTGCAGTTCAGGAGTGGAGATCCCTGGGACCATCAATGGATAAGAGCGGAGTGTGGGACCCTATCCAGAGAAACAGTGATGCCAGAGATGGAGGCAGAGACGATGATGTTGAGAGATGGAGCAGCTGGGAGCTCTAGACCCAGAGAGGGAGAGGGGCTGTGTGCTGACAACCAGGGAGCAGGTTTTCGGGGTATACCATTTGGTTGGTTGATGATGCATGGAGGGGATTGTAACCATGGCAATGTAATGATATATGATAGGATGAATGTAAAGCTAATGTTCTCCCATGTAAACTATCACATAATTCACAATAAAACATTAAAAAAAAAGAAATCTACATCTTAAAATAAATGGTTAATCATTATTTAAAACTGCACAAGTGTTTGAAGAGTGCATTTCAACCTACTTTGTTTCAATAGATGCTATTCTTGTTTAGTGCTATTCTTGTTTGGTTTTGACTCATAGAGACCCTATATAGGGTTTCCAAGGGTGTAACTCTTTGTAGGAGCAGCAGAAATGTTCATCGGTCTCCCAAGGAGCAGCTGGTGGGCTTAAACCACTGACCTTGTGATTAGGAGTCCAGTGCCTATCATACAGAGCCACAGATGTGTAAGTCATTAATTCATTAAAAATTGCTTATAAGCAGATTTTTTGTTTTGTTTTGTTTTCAGCATATTTGGCTGTGTTGTTGTTGTTGTCAGGTGCCATCGAGTCGGAACCGACTCATAGCGACCCCATGCACAGCAGAACGAAACAATGCTCGATCCTGGGCCAACCTCACCACCGCTGCCACCCCCGAGTCCATCAATGATGCCACCTGGCTGATCCATCTCGTTGGAGGTCTTCCTCTTTTTCTCTGACCCTCCACCCTACCCAGCATGACATCCTTCTCCAACGATTGTTTCCTCTGGACTACATGTCCAAAGTAGGAGAGACGAAGCTTAGCCATCCTGGCCTCCAAGGAGCACTCTGGCTGCACTTCTTCCAAAACAGATCTATTGGTTCTTTTGGCAGTCCATGGCACCCTCAGTATTCTCCTCCAACACCACAACTCAAAGGCATCAATTCTTCTATGATCCTCTTTATTCACTGTCCAGCTTTCGCATCCATATGAGGCTATTGAAAACACAATGGCCTGGGTCAGGCGCACCCTAGTCCTCAAGCTGACATCTCTGCTCTTCAATACTTTAAAAAGTTCCTGTGCAGCAGATTTGCCCAGTGTGATACGTCGTCTGATCTCTTGACTGCTACTTCTGCGAGTGTTGATAGTTGATCCAAGAAGAATGAAGTCCTTGACAACTTCAATCCTTTCTCCATTGATAAGAATGTTGTTTATTGGTCCAGAGAAACATTTGGCTGTGTAGGTCAATAAAAATCATATCTGATGACAAAACAGCAATTCTAGCCACATTCAAATTCCTTGTTTGTTTTTTTGTTTTTTGTTTTTTTTTTCTGTTGGCTCTTTAAGCAATTGTTGTGTATGGAAAAGCCCAGAGAAATTGCCAACAATTATTTAATCCTCAATTACTGAATTACTCATCTGAGGTGTTTCTAGGTGGGTTCAAATAGCCAACCTTTCAGCATTTGTGTTCCAACAGTGCTTAACTGTTTGTGACAGGCAGGGACTGCTTTAGTTTCCTTAAAATCCCGAAATTGCTAAAATAAAATGCATTAACTTACACAGCATTAGAATTCGGTGTATCCTATGTATCGCTTCTTTAAGAGACTATTTACAATTTTATCTATGTATCGCTTCTTTAAGAGACTATTTACAATTTTATCTTCAGCCTCTCTTCATAAGCAATTACAATCTCACTCCTGAAAACATCAGAGGAATCTCACTCAGGATGCAATTTTCCCAGAGACAGCAATCTTACATATATAACCCTCCAAATGTTCTCAAGGAGTACAATCTAGAAAATCAAGATGTCTCAAACTAATGATTACACCATTTATCAGAAAATATATAGCTGCATTATCTATTTGTGCAGCTGACAACAGATGTGAGTCCTCTGCATTTACCAACAGAACTATGGCTGGTTCCCAGATAATTGGTACAGTATCATCACATAATCGTCTAGAAGTCTTCCTGAAACTTCTTTACTATTCCCTGTCTTACTTTGATGTCAGGACACATGTTAAACTCATTTGCTAAAAAGAACAACAGGGAAATAATGGAAGAAAATGCAATAAAAAGCCCCAAAGATCATAGGCATAGGAAGTCAGCACAAAATTTTACTTATTCTCAGTTCTACTGTAGTACAGTAATAAACCTCCTGGTGTGTTAAAGGATGTTTCTCTCCTCCCACTTCTAATAGAAAGGACCTCTGGTAGCATAGTGGTTACAAATCAGGCTGCTAACCTCAAGGTCGGCAGCGCAAAATTACCAGCGGTTCCATGGGAAAAAGATGAGGTTTCTGCTCCTGTAAAGATATACAGCCTTGGAAACCCTATGCAGGGTCACTATGAATCGGAACCAACTCCATGGTACTTAACAACAACAACAACACCTCTAATAGAAAATATGGTTTAAAGTCCAACACATCTGAGTTAGGAATTTGTCCATTCTTTTTTAACATCTGCTAAATTCTTATCCTTTTAATAGTTCAAGGAAGAAGATAGACATGTTTCATACCTCCGATACTAATAGTGCTCGATAACCCACTGTCAATTGTTGCCACTGGCATTGAGTTGATTCCAACTCATAGGACTTAATAGAACTACCTCATAAAGTTGTAATCTGTACCCAAGTAGACTTCCACATCTGTCTCCCATGGTGCAGCTGGTGTGTTTGAACCACCAAACTTCAGTTAGCAGCCAACATCTTTTACCACACTACCACCAGAGGTCCTTCACAGGACCAAAGGACAGGTTAAACAGTTCCACTGGAATAAGCTTCTGTTTACAAAAAGCCTGACTCAGATAACTTCAAAATGGACCTTTCTCAACTGAATCTAAAATATTACAACATTAAACATGTACCTAGTAATTCCCCCTTGCTCAATTTCCTTCTTCTCTATGAGATTCTAGGATCCAATAGGGGAGACCATGACAGATTTCATCCCCCCGCCCCCCGTATCTTTTATGCCTAGACAATGACTAGTTCATAATAAATACTGCTCAAATCAACTAAGTATGGGAAAAATCATTTTTCTAGACAATGCCATCATTAGAACATTCTGTGATGATAGTTACATCTGGTGATGACTGAGCATTTGAAATATGGTTAATATGACTAAAAAACTGAATTTTTAATTTTATCCAATTTAAACTTAAATTTAACTAGTCTCATGTGCCTAGTATCTCCCACATTTGAAAAAGCAGCTCTAGATACTGAGGGTATAAACATGGCAAGGACACAGTTTCCAGTTTCAAGGAACTCACTGTCCAGACAGAAAGGCAAGCTCAAAAACCACAATTCTTCACAAAAGAAGAGACATTTAAGAAAGATTTAAAGAATAAAGTATAGAATTTAATTTATAGTAAGGATTTAGTATTTGATCCTCTAAGGGCTAATGACTGAAAACCTAAAAGCAACTAAATGCATTACCATCTAATACATATCGACCCCACAGGACAGAGTAGAACTGCTCTCTAGGCTGTAAATTTTTATGGGAGCTGATAGCCTCATCATTTTTCTATAGAGTGGCTGGTAAGTTTGAACTGCTGACCTTTTGGTTAAAAACCCAACATTTAATCTACCACTTCATTGGGTTTGAAGACAATGTTTCTATTTAACATATATGTTGTTATTGCTGTTGTTATCAGTTCTTACTCATAGTATTTCTGTGTTTCTGAGGAGCAACTGACCATGTGGGATTGAATTGCTGACCTTGTGGTTCACAGCCCAGTGTTGACTTTGTGGTTCAAACCAACCTTGCAATCCAGTATTTATCCTACACCACCATACATAAAATGAGGCTAATACATAGTGAGAGCACAGACATTTTGTGAGGATTAAATGCTTGATATATATATATATAATACATAGAAGAGAATAAGAACTAAAATATATTACTGACCATTATCATTATTAGAGTCCTGGTTTGGTGCTGTAGGATAAGCTCTGGACTGCTAACTACAAGGTGGGTGGTTCAAATTCATGTCATTATTAGGAAACCCTATATAGGGTTCCTAAGAGTCAGATCTGACTGGACACCATTTAACAACAATATTATTATTATTAAAAACAATTTTAAACATATTGTTTTACTACTGAAGCCCACATTGTTCAGCATTAAAACAAACACTGCACCATAATTACTTGTTTCTGTTTGTATTGATACATTAATGTAGATTTCTTTGCATCTACCATTCTCACCCACAAAATGATGTTTATTTCTTGAAACTTTGGTCAAAGAAACACCCTGGGATTCTTTGGGAGATAAAGTTGTTGTTGAAGTTAGGTGCCATCGAGTCGATACCAACTAATAGCGACTTTATGCACAGCAAAACGAAACTTTAAATAAAAAAATTAAAATTACCAAAGATAACTATTTTGTTCATATATGGCATTTACTGGCATAGCTGGCTTTGATGGTGAGGAAAAGAAAGAGGGAGACAAGAAGCCAGTGTACATAATCAATCTTTAGTTCTAGTAGCCCAGAATCCTAGAAACAAACAACATGGGTATGTTCCTTTGATTCCATTTCCTACTACTTACACTGATAACTGAAAAGGTTAAATAGCTCCATCTAGAGATACTTGTGGTAGATCTTAGAGCTACACGGTCCAAAAATATTATCACAGGTGTTGAATCTTACACAAAACTTCCAGTTCACTGTTCTGAAAAGGCCTGTAAATAGCACACTACACTAATTATAGACTTTATCTACAGCAAATCTGTGTGAAACCACAATAAGCCAATCATTTGTTGTTAATTGCCATGGAGTTGGTTTTGACTCATAGTGACCCTGAACAGGTTTTCTAAGGAGTGGCTGGTGAGTTTAAACCACTGACCTTGTGGTTCAAACCAAACTTGTAGGCCAGTGCTTTATCCCACAGCACCACACCTGGAAAACTGCCTAAAATGCCATATTACTGAAACATGAGGTTAGGTAAGTATAACACTACTAAAAATTATAAACCACAATGATAGGTGATATAAATTCATAAGCTTCATTGTGGTTCTTAAATAAGCTTAGAAGCACAATAGAAGTACTGGTGTGTGCTGAATCCATTAAAAAAAAAATCCAATAACTATCCCCCCAAATCAATACATGTTTCTTTAACAGTATACCATAAACCCAAAGATGTCTACATAATATGAAATGTTTTAAATGCCTACTATCTAATTACTGACCACTTAACTCATTATCAGGTCATTTTATATGCAGTATTCAAAGGTTGTTGTTGTTATTGTTAAGTGTCCTCTAGTCAGTCTGACCCATAGCAATCCTTAATAGGGTTTCCAAGAAGCAGCTGTTGAGCTTGAACTGCCAAACTTGAAGTTCAAATGAATTTTCAGTCCAGTGCATTAATCCTCAGTGCCACAAAGGACTCCCTATTCAAAGGGAGTTTGTTTGTTCTTAGGTGCCATCGAGTCTGTAACGACTCATAGCAACCCTATGCACAACAGAATGAACCACTGCATGGATCCTGGGCCAACATCACAATTGTTGCCACACCTGAGTCCATAGATGCTGCCACTTTGCCAGTGCATCTCACTGAGGGTCATCATCTTTTTTTCTGACCCTTCACCTTGCCAAACATGATATCTTTCTTTAATGACTGGTCCTTCCTGACAATTAGGCCTTCCAGTAGCATTTTGGCTGCACTTGTTCCAACACAGATCTATTTGATCTTTTGGCAGCCCATGATACTTTGAATATTCTCCTCTAACACCATAAATCAAAGGCATCAATTCTTCTATGTTCTTCCTTATTCACTGTCCAACTTTCGCATGCATATGAGGTTATTGAAAATACCAAGGTTTGGGTCAGGTGCACCTTAGTCCTCAAGCTGACATCTTTGCTCTTCAACACTTTAAAAAGGTCTTGTGCAGTAGATTTGCCTAATGCAATATGTTGTTTGGTTTCCTGGCTGCAGTTTCCATGAATGTTGATGGTTGCTCCAAGAAAAATGAAGTCTTTGAAAACTTCAATCTTTCCTCCATTGATAAAAATGTTGTTTATTGGTCCAGTGATGAGGACTTTTGTTTTCTTTACATTGATATGTAAAGAAAAACCATATCGAAGGCTGTGGTCTTTGATATTCATCAGTAAGTATTTTAAGTCCTCCTAAAATTCTGCAGGAGTCCTGATGTGGTGCTGTGGACTAATGTGTCAGACTGCAATTTCATTTGAACTGCAAGGTTGGTTGTTCAAACTCACCAACTGCTCTTTGGAAACCCTACACAGGGTCGCTATGGGTCAGAATCGACTCGACAGCACTTAACAACAACAACAACAAAATTCTGCAAATCACAGCTTGTTAATAAGTCCTCCTCCGATCCTGATGCCATATTTTTCTTCATATAACCCAGTTTATCAGATTATTTGCTCAGCATACAGGTTGAATAACTATGGTGAAAGAATAAAACCTTATCACACACTTTTCCTAAATTTAAACAATTCAGTGTTCTGGTGTTCTGTTTGAACAACTGCCTATAAGTCCAGGTACAGATTCCTCATGAGCACAATTACGTGTTCCAGAACACTCATACTTCACAATGTTGTCCATAGCTTGTCATGCATGCTCCACACAATCAAAAGCCTTTATGTAGTCAATAAAGCATAGGTAAATATCTTTCTGGTATTCTCTGCTTTCAGCCAAGATCCATTGGACATCAGCAATGATATCTCTCATTCCACGACCTCTTATGAATCTGGCTTGTACCTCTGGAAGTTCTCTGCCAATGTATGCTTGCAGCTGTTTCTGTATTACCTTTAGTAAAACTTTACTCACGTGGGATATCAAAGAGATTTCCAAAGAATTTCCACATTCTATTGGGTCACCTCTCTTTGGAATGGGCACAAATACAGATTCCTTCCAAGCAGATGGCCAAATAGTTGTCTTACAAATTTCTTGGCAAAGATGAGTGACTGCCTCCAGTGCCGCTTCACTTTCTTGAAAGATTTCAATTTGTATTCCATCATTCCTGGTACCTTGTTCATTGCCAATTCCTTCAATGCACCTTGGACTTCTTCCTTCAGTATCATTGGCTCTTGATAATATGCTACCTCTTGAAACGGTTGTATGTCAACCATTTCCTTTTGGTACAGTGACTCTGTGTGTTCCTTCCATCTTCTCTTGATGCTTTCTGCATCATTCAATAATTAGCCCAGAGAATCCTCCAATAATGCAGGTCGAGGCTTGAATTCTTTTCTTCAATTCCATCAGCTTTACAAATGCTGAGCGTGTTCGTCCCTTTAGGTTTTCTAACTCCAGATCTTTGCATATTTCATTACAATATTCAACATTGTCTTCTCAAGCTGACCTTTGAAATTTTCTGTTCAACTGTTTTACCTCCTCATTTCTTCCCTTTGCTTTAACATCTACACTAGAGAGCAAGTTTCAGAGTATCTTCTGACATCCATTTTGATCTTTTCCTTATTTCTTGTCTTCTTAATGACCTTTTGCTTTCTTTGTGCATGATGTTCTTGATGTCATCCCATGACATCTCTGATATTCATTCTTTAGTGTCTTATGTATCAAGTCTGTTCTTCAGATGATCACTAAATTGAAGTGGGATATAGTCAAGATCATTTTGGTTCTCATGGACTTGTTTTCATTTTCTTCAACTTCAGTCTGAAGAATATGAGCAACAGATGGTCTATTCCACTATCTGCCCCTGGCCTTGTTTTGGCTGATGATATGGAGCTTTTCCACCATCTTTTCCCACAGATATAGTCAATTTGATTTGTATGTATTCCATGTGGTGAGGTCCATGTGTATAGTTGTCTCTTATGCTGTTTAAAAAAGGTATTTGAAATTAACAAATCATTGATTTTGCAGAATTCTATCTTGGGATCTCTTATATCATTTCTATCACCTAGGCCATATTTTCCAAGTACTTATCCTTCCTCTTTGTTTCCAACCTTTGCATTCCAATCGACAGTGATTACCAATGTATTGATTGTATGTTTGGTCAATTTCAGATTGAAGATGTTGGTATAATTCTTCTATTTCATCCTCACTGGCTTCGTGGTTGGTGCATAAATTTGAATAATAGTGGTATTAAGTGGTCTTCTCATTAGGCACATGGATATTATACTATCACAGACAGCTTTTTACCTTGTGACAGATCTTCATATATTCTTTTTGACCATGAATGCAAAGCTATTTCTCTTCAGTTTGTCATTCTTGGCATATTAAACCATGTGATTGTCAGAGAAAAATGGCCAATACCAGTCCATTTCAGCTCCCTAATGCCTAAGATATCGATGTTTATTTGTTACATTTCATTTTTAACAAATTTCAATTTCCCCAGATTCATACTTCATAATTCAATGTTCCCATTGGATGTTTACAGCTGTTTCTCTTCATTTTGAGTTGTGCCACATCAGCAAATGAAGGTGCTGAGGGCTATACTCCATTCACATCATCACAGTGAACTCTACTTTGAGGAGGCAGATGATAGTGATCGGGCACTGTAACTGACAGTATTTCTTTGATATTCATAAGGTTTCAGTTACTAAATATTTGGAAGCAGTTCGTCTCTCCTTCTTCCTAGTCTGTCTTCATTTGGAAGCTTATCTGAAACCTGTCCATTGTGGGTGACCCTGCTAGTATTTAAAATA
>NW_006408836.1:320950-322793 GCF_000296735.1 Chrysochloris asiatica
CAACAACAAAAACTGTGTCAAAGATATATAAAATATAATTAATCTTTTAAAAATGAAATTTTAAGTAACTTTTGTTGGTGTTATAGGACTGGTAACTTCAAGGTGAGCAGTTCGAATCCACCAGCCACTCAACTGGAGAAAGCTGAGGCTTTCTGCTCTTATGAAGATTTATCGTCTCAGAAAACCTATACATTGTTTTGTTCTGTTGTGCATAAGGTCGCTGAGAGTCAGAATCAACAGGATGGTAGTGACATAGAGAAATTATCAGACAGATTCTTGTTGGAGTTGTTAGGTGCTATTAAGTTGGTACTGACTCATAGCAAGTTTATGCAAGACAGAACAAAACATTGCCTGGGCCTGCGCCAACCTCACAATCCTTGCTACACTTGAGTCCGTTGCTGTTGTCACTGTGCCAAACCATTTCATTGGGATCTTCATATTTTTCTCTGACCCTCCACTTTACCAAGTATGATGGCCACCTCCAGTAATTGTCCCTCCGGATAATATGTTCAAAGTATGAGAGATGAAGTCTGGCCGTCTGACTTCAAAGGAACATTTTAGCTGTACTTCCTCCAACACAGATTAGTTTGTTCTTTTGGCAGTTCATTTTAGTTTGAATATTCTCCTACAACACCTTTACTCAAATACATCAATTCTTCTATGATCTTCCTTATTCATTGTCCAACTTTCATATGCATATGAGGTCATTGAAAATACCATGGTTTGGGTCAGGCACACCTAGTCTCACACTGACATCTTTGTTTTTCAACACTTTAAAGAGGTCTTGTGCAGCAGATTTACCCAATGCAATACATCAATTGATTTCTTGACCACTGCTTCCATGAGTGTTGATGGTAGATCAGAGCAAAATGAAGTCTTTGAAAACTTCAATGTTTCTCTACTTATATGGATGTTGTTTATTGGTCCAGTGGTAAAGATTTTTGTTTCTTTACATTGATACACAACCCATACCAGATGCTGTGGTCTCTGATCTTCATAAGTATTTTAAATCCTCTTCACTGAAGAAAATTAAAACAAGTCCATGAGAGCCAAATTTGACCTTTAATATAAACTGCCTAAATTAAGTAATCATCTCAATAACAGACTTGATGCATTAGACACTAATGATTGAAGACCAGAAGAATTGTGGGATGCAATCAAGAATCTCATACTGGAAGAAAGTAAAAGGTAATTGAGATGACAAGAAAATAGGAAAAGACCAAAATGGATGTCAGAAGAGACTCTGAAACTTGTTCTCCAGCATAGAGATGGTAAAGCAAAAGGAAGAAATCAGGAGGCAAAAGAGCTGAATAGATCACTTAAAAGGGTACCTCGAGAAGACGAAGTCAAATATTAAAGTGAAATGTGCAAAGACCTGGAATTAGAAAACCAAAAGGGAAGAGCATGCTCAGCATCCCTCAAGCTTAAAGCACTGAAGAAAAACATCCAAGGCATGTTTTGTAGTACTGAAGGAGTCTTTGGGTAAAATATTAAATGAGGCAGAAAAAAAATAAATAAAAAAGATGGAAGGACTATGCAGACTCACTGTATCAAAAAGAACTGGTTGATGATCAACCATTTCAGGAGGTAACATATGATTAAGAGCTGATGATACTGAAGGAAGAATTACAAGTTGCGTTGAAGGCTTTGGCAACGCTCAACTCTGGGAATTGATGGTGTGCAAACAGAAATCTTTCAATGAACTAATGAAGCACTGAAGGCAATCACTCCGCTATGCCAAGAAATTTGGAAGAGAGCTACCTGGTCAGCTGACTGGAAGAGATCCATATTTGTGCCCATTCAAAACAGAGGTTTCTGAAAGGAACTTAGAAATCAGAAATCA
>NW_006408836.1:323098-325071 GCF_000296735.1 Chrysochloris asiatica
AGGGAACACTGAATGGTTTCAAAGCAGGAAAGGTGTGTGCCAGAGTTGTATTCTTTAACCATACTTATGCAGTTGGTATGCTGAGAATAAACAGTATCTGAGAATCTGAATTATGTGAAGAAGAACATGGCATCAGGATTGAAGGAAGACTCATTAACAACCTGTACTATGCAAATGATACAACCTTGGTTGCTGAATGTGAAGAAGACTTAGAATACTTACTGATGAAGATCAAAGACCACAGCCTTTGGTGTGTATTGATCATCAATGTAAAGGAAACAAAAACTCTCACCACTGGACCAATAAAATCACCAAGATAAATGGAGAAAAGAGTGACGTTGTCAATGACTTGATTTTGCTCAGATCAACCATCAACACTCATGGAAGCAGCAATCAAGAAATCAAACAACACATTGCATTGGACAAGTCTGCTGCACAAATCTTCTTTGAAGTGTTCAAGAGCAAAGATGTCAGTTTGAGGTCTAAGGTGCAATTGACCCAAACCATGTTAATGTCAATAACCTTGTATGCATGCAAAATTTGGACAGTAGATAAGGGAGTCCATAGAAGAAATAATGCATTTGAGTTATGGTGTTGGAGGATAATATTGAAAGCACCATGGGCTGCCAAAAGAACACACCAATCTGTATTGGAAGAAGTACAGCCAGAATGCTCCTTGGAAGTTAGGATGGCCATATTTCATTTCTCAGACTTGGACATATTATCAGGAGGGACCAGTCCCTGAAGAAGTATATCATGTTTGGTAAAGTAGAGGGTTGGATAAAAAGAGGAATACCCCCAATGAGATCATTTGGTATAGTGGCAGCAACAATGGGTTCAAGTGTAGCAAGGATTGTGAGGTTAGCACAGGACCAGGCAGTGTTTCATTTTGTTATGCAAAAGGTCATTATGAGGTTATAATGACTCGTTCACACTGTAATGGTTAGGTTTTTGTGTCAATGTGAATGCCAGGATTTCCAGAGGTTTAGCAGTTATCAGGAGGGACCAGTCCCTTGAGAAGGATAACATAATTGGTCAAATGAAAGGTCATAGAAAAAGAGGAAGACTCCCAATGATATGGATTGAAACAGTAGAAATAGCAATGGATTCAAATGTAGCAACGATTGTGATTGTGAAGTTGGTGTAGGACTGGATAGTATTTCATTCTGTTGTGCATAGAGTCTCTATGAGCTGGTACAGACTCAATGGCCCACAACAACAACAATCCAGGACTTTCTGATGTGATCCCTTTCAGTACAGTTGTTAGTGGTTGCGAGACACCATCAAGTTCTTCTGGTCTCAGGATCATGAAGACTGATGTTCATTGGACTACTTGTTTCCAAGCATTCTCAATTTTCATCACTTTCATCCAGACAGGTAGAGAGACCAATAGATGTACATTGTTGTTGTTTTTAAGTGCTATCAAGTTGGTTCCAACACACAATCACCTATATAGGATTTCTAAATAGCAGCTGGTGAGCTTGAACCACTGACTTTGCGGTTCGAACCTACATTGCGGTCCAGTGCAGTAACCCACAGCACCACACTGGGACCCCATTTGCACATTAGATGGCCACTTACGAGCTTTTAAGATCCCAGTCACTAGTCATAAAATTAAAATGTAGTTTGTGGAGTGTGTTATGCCAATTGACCATGTAGTCCCTACAAAACCAAACACCTGAGTCCCCAGTCCCAGTAGTTTATTCCCTAAAGATAGTTGATAATGTCTAAGTTTTCATAACTTTGCCCTCTACATTTACTGAAATAATTTGTTGAATATTTGCAGCAAAGGTAAATACCTACTTACAAATATCCTTTGTCAAACATTTATATATGTGTAAGCATAATCCCACACTTTTAACCATACCCATTCAGTCTGTGTGTCTTTTAAGAATGCTATTTATTAGTGTAAAGGAACCTGACTGATTTTTTAACCCAGCTACTTTGCTTAGTCTTTCAATGAATTCAAATAA
>NW_006408836.1:345949-347073 GCF_000296735.1 Chrysochloris asiatica
TTTTTACTGAGTCTTTGGGGTTTTCTACATATAGGATCATATCGTGTGCAAATAGGGAGAGTTTTACTTCCTCTTTGCCAATTTGGATGCCTTTAATTTCCATGTCTTGCCATATAGCTCTTGCTAAGACTTCCAGCACAATATTAAATAGAAGTGGTGACAGAGGACATCCTTGTCTGGTTCCTGTCTGCAGAGGGAAAGCTACCTGCTAGCCAATTGGAAGAGACCCATATTTGTAAGAGAGGTGAACCATTGGAATTTAGAAAGCCCTGAATATTAGCATTAATACAAGGGAATTTTGTAGAAAATCATTTCAAAATTATTGCAACAGTACATCAACAGAGTATTGTCAGAAATTCAAGTCAGATTCAGAAGAGAACATGGAACTAGGAATATTATTTCTGACATTAGATGGATCTTGTATGAAAGCAGAGAATTCCAAAAAGATGCTTACCTAAGTTTTATTGACTATGCAAAGGCTTTCAACTGTGTGGATCATGACAAACTATGGATTACATTGCAAAGAATGGGTATTCCAGAACACTTACGTATGCTCATGTGGAACATGTACATAGACCAAGAGCATCGTTAGAATAGAACAAGGGGATGCTGACTGATAAAATCAGGAAAGGTCAAAGGAATGCTGAATGGTAAAATCCTGAAATGTGTGTGCTTCTAATTGTAAAGAAAACTAAAATCCATACACCTGGACTAATAAATGATATGATAAATGGAGAAAAGATTGAAGTTGTATTTGCTTGAATCCACTATCAACACTCATTGAGGCAGTATTCAAGAAATCAAATGATGAATTGTATTAGGCAAATATGCTGCAAAAGACTTCTTTAACGTGTTCAAGAACATAGATGTCAGTTTGAGGAGTTGTTGTTATTGTTAAATGCCACCAATTCAATTCCAACTGTTAGCGAATCTGTATAGGGTTTCCAAGGAGCAGCTGGTGATTTTGAACCAACGACCTTGCAGTTAAAACTAAACTTGTGGTCCAGTGTTTACCCTGCAGTGTCATGTTGTTGTTGTCAGGTGCCATCGAGTCGGAACCGACTCATAGCGACTCCATGCACAGCAGAACGAAACAATGTTCGATCCTGGGCAAACCTCACCAC
>NW_006408836.1:349073-351237 GCF_000296735.1 Chrysochloris asiatica
TTTGCATATCAGTAATTGATGGTCTGTTCCACAGTCTGCACCTGGTCTTGTCTTCACTGATGATATGGAGCTTTTCCATCTTCTCTTTCCACAGTGTCATACTAGGAGTAAATTGTGTCTAACCCAAGCCATGGCATTTTCAGTTGCTTCATATGCATGTGAACATTGGACAGTGAACAAGGAGGATTGTAGAAGAATCAATGCATTTGAATGATGGAGTTGGTGAAGAATATTGAAAGTATCATGGGCTGCCAGAAGAATAAACAAATTTGTCTTGGAAGAAATACAGCCAACATACTCTTTAGAAGTGAGAATGGCAAGACTTTGTCTCTGGACTCTGCACATACTATCAGGAGGGACCAGTCCCATCATGATTGGAAAAGTGGAGGTTCAATGAAAAAGAGGAAGACCTTCAACTAGATAGATCAACAAAGAGGCAACAACAATAGCCTGAAACATAACAGTTTTGAGGCTGATATAGGACTGGACAGTGTTTAGTTCTGTTGTGAATAGGGTCACTAAGAGTTGAAGCTGACTCTAGGGCACCTAATAAAACATATATGATATATATATAGAGAGAGAATCTTCAATTCCGAAGACTAGCAACTATGTCCAATCTTTTAAGCCTCTGGAGGTACAAATTTGATTTCAAAATGAAATGGTATCACTGTTTATTTCCCAGAACTTATTTTTTTCATTGTTATTATTGCTACTGAGTCAGAATCACTTTCTTCTGGACTAACAAAGTTTTCTAGTCTTTAATGCTAATAGGTATTTCCTATATGGTAGACTTTACTCAGGCCATGATGGCATTTAGATATATAAGTTGTGTCTTCAATACCATATTTATAGCAAATATAAGAAAACAATTTCATGAGATCTTCCTTGAACCATCTTTCATTAAAATCCAAAGAAACAACATTATAAAATGCATCTCAATAAAATTAATCTTATTTAATCTTAAAAATTAGCTTAAAAATATAACCTTATAGTCAGACTTGAATTTAGGGCAGAGTTGATCAGCCAGGAGAAATGTATAGAATTGTTCACCTTACAAACAAGTTATCTCTACAACTATTAGTTGTTAAAAGCTCTCAACCACAACAAAATGCTACATACCCATTGAGTCTATTACATCTCATAGTTATTCTACAGAAGAGAATAGAAATGTCCCATAAATTTTCTAAGACTGTTATCTTTATGCAAGTAAATTACTCATCTTTCTCTCAAGACACAATTTATGGGTATGAGCTGCCAGCCTTTCAGTTAGTAGTCTAATGCTTAACATACTGTGTCACCAGGGCTCTTTTAAAATCTTAAAATACTTAAAAATTGTTGTGTTGCTGTTAAATACGGCCAAGTCTGTTCCAACTCATAGTGACCCTGTATAGGATTTCCTAGGAGCAGCTGGTGAGGTTGAACCACCAATCTTGTGGTACAAACTGACCTTGCAGTCCAGCTCATTAACCCACTGCACCATACTCAGTATCATTCTCCTAACTACTTGCTTTGTCCTTTGGTTCTGGTAGCATCAATCTACCTCTTGGACTCCTAGCCTGTAATTCTTACTCTTAGTAAGAATTAAGATAGTGAGCACATTAAGGGAGAAGAGCGGAGTGTAGGACCCTACCCAGAGAAACAGTGATGCCAGAGATGGAGGCAGAGACGATGACATGGAGAGATGGAGCAGCTGGGGACTCTAGGCCCAGAGAGGGAGAGGGGCTGTGTTCTGAAGACTGGGGGACAGGCTTGCAGGGCATACCCTTTGGTTGGTTGATGATGAATGGAGGGGAGTTTAACCATAGCAATATAATGATATACCATAGGATGAATGTAAAGCTAATGTTCTCCCATGTAAACTATCACATAATTCACAATAATAATAAAATACAAAGACAGTGAGCACACCGGTCTTGGCCATGCCAAGTCCCACAGTTGATGTTGAGCTTCTCTTTACACTGTTCTCCTTGCAAAATGAGGAAAGAATTGAACATTGTGCTCCCCAAATTACATTTCACAAGCAGACAATTTGATAAAAGTGCATTTTAGGAAGTTGAAGGTTGAAATCTCTGGCAAGGATCTAGAAAGCAGTTATTTTGAGCTGTCAGTAGAGGGTAAATCTATATGCCCTGGAAACAATATAAAGAAAAAATTAATATTATTA
>NW_006408836.1:351491-355619 GCF_000296735.1 Chrysochloris asiatica
TTATGACTCATAACAACCCTATGGGACAGAGCAAATTGTCTCATAAGTTTTCTAACCATTGCAAATAGTTAGAGCATCAGATTGCACATCTTTCTCCCGCTGAGTGGCTTGAGGACTTTTTTAAACACAGACATATTTGTTAACATCGCGTGCTTTAACCACTGTGGCACTAGGGCTTCTTGTTGTTGTTAAATACCGACGAGTGGGTTCAGATTCATAGCAATATCGTATAGGCTTTCCGATGAGTGGCTGGTGAGTTCGAACTGCGGACCATGAGGTTCATACCGATCTTGCGGTCCATTGCATCATCCTGCAGCTTCACACCATGGCAGGATATTAAATCATTGAAAATACTTTGCCACTACTAGTAAGTCCTGAGACTCATGGTAAGAAAAATCGCTAAGTGAACTGGAGGTAAAAACACATTCACACCTTAGAAACACAGTACACTTATTAGCACAGTCCTGTTGTGGCGCTGTGGGTTAATACACTGGACTGCAAAGTTGGTTTGAACCACAAGCTTGGTGGTTCAAATTCGCCAGCTCCTCCTAACAAACCCTATACAGTGTCACTATGCATTGAAACTGACTAGACAGCACTTAACAACAACAAGGTCACCCAGCATACAATTCTAAGAAATTTCTAGAATACAAGCTTTCTCATGATCACCTTAAGTTAAGAGACTGACAGGAATAAATAACTATATAAGTATTTTTCATAGATATGCCTCACCTGTTTTCTCTACTCAAGCTGGGAGACAATAATGCAGCACTATTTAATGTAACTTTCTGATGGAAATGTTCTATATAGTGCTGTATTCCATATGGTAGCAACTAAGCCATGTATGGCTACTAAGTTTTGAAATGTGACCAGTCTGACTAAAAAACTAAATTTTATTTAATTTCAACACATTTAAATTTAAACAGTCCCATGTGACTAGTTGATACCATATTAGTCAGCAAAGAATTAATTGATAGACCTGAGCTAAATTAGCTCAAGTCTTAAACTACTACAGACTATTCCCAAGATATTTCAAAGTAATTTGTCTCTTTCATCTTCAAGTAGCAGTGACTATTCTCTCTCAAAGACTGTGGTAAAATTGTTGTTGTTGTTGTTGTTAAGTGCCATAGAGTCGGGTCCGACCCATAGCGACCCTGTACAGGGTTTCCGAGGGTGTAAATCTTTAGTAAACACCAAATAATCATTGTATTTTGTTCATGGTGATTTATCTATTTTCTGAAGAAGTAAAACAAATGCAAAAAACATTATAAACGCACGCCAGATTTTTAATGGCAAAAGAGCTGAATGCCAGTGCACTTTCAATAGCTATTTAGCAATGATATTAAATTTCCATCTTCTTTCCAGAATCTAAATAATGAGAAAGCCCTGTATGGCCTTCATATTGGTTCACCTTCCCACAGCGTAGATACATTCATTAAAGGGCATCAACAAGAGAGAAAGCTTATTAAAGGAGATTATTAATTTTCAGTCTCATTATCCCAACAGTTGTTTTCTCTGTTATGTCTCAATGAAATATGTGCACAAGCCTGGAAATGATGAAGAACAAAAGCTAAGGAGGGCAAAAGTATAGGAGCAGTAGTAACCATGCATCAGGACCACGGCAGAGCTGACAGTCTTTTTCAGGCTGATGACAGATCATATCAAGTGAGGTTGAAGGGCTGAATAATGACATGTAGAAGGTCAGATGCAAACTGAGAATTTTTTTGTTTTAAGAGCAGGGTGATGGCACTGAAATATCCATTAAATATTTTTCATCTTAGAACTCAGGGATGTCTGCCACATGATAATCACATTGTGTAAGTCTACAAAAGAACAGGGTTCAAAATGTTAGAGGATTGGAGAGATTCATTTAAATAAGTCTTACAAGATGTTTTTAAGTGTTTTTTGTTGATACTCTTTAGTTAATAGGCATCTGTAAAGTCATAATTTCTCTATTCTTTGTTACTGATCATGACATATGCCAATGCTTTCCAAAGTGTGAGTATAGACTACTGATATCAGAATTGCTTGGGAGACTTGGTAAAAATATAGATTCCTGGGACACATCTTAGTTATACTAAATCACAGTGTCTAGAGATAAGTACCAGGAATCTGGTTTTGGACAGAATTGAATAAGTATTTAAATAAGAAAGGATTCAACCCTGCCACACACCTTTCCTGATTTTAAACCAGTCAAGTATCCCCTTTTTTCTCTTCTAATGACTTCCCCTTAGTCTATGGGCAGGTTCCTCAAAAGCACAATGACAGTTTCTGGAATACCCCTTCTTCTCAGTGTTATCCGTAACTTGTCATGATCTACACAGTCAAAATTGCCTTTGCATAATCAATAAGGAACTACTAAACAGCTTCAAAATCCTAATTATCCTATGTGTTATAAATCCTCAATTCTATGATGTTAATGAGACCAGATGCAATCTACAGGGTTAGGTTTATTTTAAGTCAAACTCTTTTGTGGTCTAAAAACAGTGATAAGTGAACAGAGCTCTGAGGGATCTACTACCATGAAGATCTGTATTTTTAACAAGATCCCCAGATGATGCCTATGCAAACCAGTTTTAGAATGTCTCTGTTATTTAATATTGTTACAATAGAAATACCAAAACTGGGTAACTTTAACCACCAGAAACATATTCTTCACAGTTTAGGAGGCTAAAAGTCCAAATTCAGAGTGCTAACTCTAGAGAAAGGCTTACTCTTTGTCAGCTCAGGAGGAGGTCCTTGTCTCCTTTCAGCATCTGTAGGCCCACTATTCTTTGGAGATCCCCATACAGCTTAACAACAATCTACCCCTTGACCTATGAGCTTCACAGTGCAGCAACCCCAGATCCAAATGACACACTTCACTTTCAGCTCGCCTATATTCATGGCAGTAGGTTCCTCTGAGCTCTGTTCACTTCTCACTCTTATACCACAAAAGAGATTGACTTAAAATAAAGCTAATCCTGTAGATTGTATCTTGTATCATTAACATCATAAAATTGAGGATTTACAACACATAGGATAATTAGGATTTTGAAGATGTTTAGTTGTCCTTTATTGACTGTGCAAAGCCTTTTGACTATGTAGATCATGACAAGCTATGGATAACACTGAGAAGAAGGGGTATTCCAGAAACTGTCATTGTACTTATGAGGAACCTGTCCATAGACTAAAGGGAAGTCATTAGAAGAAAACAAGGGGATACTGACTGGTTTAAAATTAGAAAAGGTGTGTTGTTGTTGTTTTTAAGTGCCATGGAGTCAATTCTGACTCACAGCGACCCTGCACAGGGTTTCCGAGGCTGTAAATCTTTACGGGAGCAGAAAGCCTCATCTTTCTCCCACAGAACCACTGGTAGTTTCGAACTGCTGACCTTGTGGTTCACAACCCGATTCGTAACCACTATGCGACCAGAGAAAAGGTGTGTAGCAGGGTTGAATCCTTTCATCATACTTATTCAATCTGTATACTGAGCAGATAATCCAAAAAACTAGATTGTATGAAGAACTTGGCATCAGGATTAAAGGAAGACTCATTAATAACCTATGATATTCAGATGATGCAACCTTGCTTTCTGAAAGTGAAGAGCACTTAAAATACTGATGAAGAACAAAAACTACAGCCTTCAGTATGAATTGTGCTTTAATGTAAATAAAACAAAAATCCTTACATATGGACCAATAAATAACATTATGATAAATAGAGAAAAGATTGAAGTTGTCAAAGATGTCATTTTGGTTGGAAGCAGCAGTCAAGAAATCAAAAGACATATTGCATTCAACAACTCTAGTACAAAAGACCTCTTAAAAGTGTTAAAGAGCCAAGATATCAGTTTAAGGATAAAGGAGCACCTGATCAAAGCCATAATATTTTGAGTCACCTCATACGCATACAACAGTTATATGTCATAAGCTGGGTTCTCTAGAGAAGCAAAACCAGTGCAACTTATATATATATACATTGTTGTTGTTGTTAAGTGCCATCGAGTCGGTTCCGACCCATAGCAACCCTGTACAGGGTTTCCGAGGGTGTAAATCTTTACGGGAGTAGAAAGTCTCATCTTTCTTCCACGGAGTGGCTGGTAGTTTCGAACCGCTGACTTTAAGGTTCGCAGCCCAATTCGTAACC
>NW_006408836.1:355925-365089 GCF_000296735.1 Chrysochloris asiatica
GCTCAGGAGGACCTTGATATATACAATAAAGAAAAGTTTATATCAAGGAAATGACTCACAACTCTAGAGACAGGAGAGTTCCAAGTGTGGGTCAACTGAGCCAAGATAAGCAGGCAGGACCAAGAGGAGTCCCAAGTCCGTACCTGATGAACCAAATCAGTAGGAGGGCCTGGAAGGCAGGAATTCCAAGTCCAGGCATACAACAGGAGCATGGCTCTGGAGCAGAGGTAGTAGGAGGATAAACGGTGACCAAGGCCTGTGTGGGCATGCTGCAGAGCCGTGAGAGCACACAAGTACACGAACCATAGCAACAGGAGCAGGCTTGCAGGGCCCTTCAGTGGGTGGTTGGTATTCCATGGACACTCAGCGGATAGGCCAGCAAGCAAACACACAATAAAGCAGGCTCATGTTCAAAGAACTGGAGGTCAGAGGATGTACTAGATCCAGCAGAATCCTGTGTGAGCAGGCCACACTCCCAAGGAAACATCCTTTGAATTGATTGGCTGTTCATAGCCAATCATCATAGAGTTAACATCTACCAAAGACCTGGGAATTCTGGCTCAATCAAGTTGATACAGATCCTTACTATCACATTGGACAATGAATAAGGAAGACTGTAGAAGAATAGATGTACTTGAATTATGGTGTTTGAGTAGAATATTAAGGAGTACCATGGACTGCCAGAATAACAAAAAAATCTGTCTTGGAAGAAGTACAGCCAGAATACTCCTTGGAAGCTAGGATCGCAAGATTTCATCTCTCATACTTTAGACATGTTATCAAAAGGAACAAGACCCTGGAGCAGAACATCATACTTGGTAAAATGAAGGGTCAATGAAAAAGAGGAATACCCCCAACGAGATGGATTGACACAGTGGCAGCAACAGTGGGCTTAAACATTAAAATTTTTGAAGACAGTGTTTCATTTTGTTGTGCATAGTATAACTTTTAGTTGGAACTCATTTGATGGCACCTAATGGGATAACTACATCAAATAAGAGCTGACCATATATGATTACATCACATAACATCATGGGGCTGATTACATCATATTAGAACTCTCCATGGAGGTAATAACTACATGTTAACTACTAAAGCATTGAGAATCCTGGCCAAGTCAAACAAAACCTTAACTATTACATAGATCTTCTGTTACAGGAGATTTGAGGAATGACAGTGCAGTTAGAAAGTTCACCAAGTCCTTCCCATTAATGGATGACTAAGAAAAAGTGTTTTAAAATGTAGATGCCAAATTTTAAGTCTTTATCACACAGGCTACAGAAGGAGCACATAGCCGACATCTTAAAGTATTTATGAATTATCTTGTCTTCAAGGAAATAAGGTACATTTATTATTGTGAAATCTGATCTAATGCTCTGAGTAAAATGAATGAATGCTTAAGCATCTGTTATTTGTTCAACTTGAGCTTGTGTTTTAGTAGGCATCCATCAATACTCCTTAAGTAATATAATTAGAAAACTTCATATCTGATTGAAATGATTGATTCCATGGCACTGTTGATTTGTTCCCATACCAGCAGTCTGGCATTAAAATTTATGTGGTAGGCTGGATTAAGTCAGAAATGTCCATAGAATCCTGCTGTGTCTGTAGGAGGGCATGTAGCTAGTCAGAAATTAGGGGCCAACCTGTCCATTCCCTTTCCAGCCAAAGAACATTAGAAATACCTATTTTCTCATCTATATATAGAGTCTATTGTTTAAAATAAATTGTGAAAAACACTGGATTAGCTGGTCCTGAAAGTCCTTTTTAATTCTGAAATCCAGTGATTGTCTGATTATTTATTATAAGTCAAATATGAAGTACATTATAGCAGTAAGGAAAAATGCAATGCAAATGAAGATCTATAAACAATAATAATCACTTCAATCAAGGTGATGAATCCACTATATTCTGGACTAATCAGACCACCTTCAACTAACTGGTATCAGTTCTGGGCACCACATTTTAAGCAGATAGCAAATAAAGAGCATAATGAACAGAGAGAAAGTTAAATGTTGAGGATATTAAAAGCAATAGATACTATAGAAAATTATCTTTTAGAAACAGTAGGTTAGAAGAAGCAAATTAGTGTCACCAATATTTTGTTGGCAGTCACCTGGAAGAAGGTTTAATAAAATTCAAATAAAAAGAGAAGGTTTAAATTTCAGTAACAGTAAAATTCAGTGTCTTGGCCTTGTTAGCCACATTTCAACTACTCAATAACCAGTGCTCAATAGCCTGCATGGCCATTGGCTACCATAATAGATAGCACAGATAAAGAACATTTTCATTATTGTAGAAAGTATTATAGGGCAGAAATAGGACCAGGAAGGAGTTAGCTGGAATATAAATCAATGTAATAGAGAACTTTCTAACCATTAATCTATAATGAAATGGGCTAGACTTAACAACATAAGGAATTGATTAAATTGAGCAAAGTCATAAACATAATTTCAGCTTTTGGAAAGAGGTTAAACAAAATGCTTCTAAGATGGTCACCAAATTTACATTCTTAAATATGATAAATTGCTTTATTTGAGACATTTTAAATCGGGCAAAGATGCTCTATGTTTACCTGTAGGCTACTGTTTGTAACATACTTCCCAAGGAACATTCAATTTGTGAGCATTAGTTATTCCAATCATATTACCAGTTAAGTCAATAAAATGGTTGATAGTTTGCTTATCTTTGAAAATTCATTTCTCTGTTCTTTTCATAGATACAGAAACAAACTCATTAAAGCTATCTCTTTCAGATAGACACAACAGAGTGCAATTTCCAATTGCAGACAATCTTTAGTTAAATTGAGAAGTGTCATCATTGAGCAAGTTGGACTAATCAGGACACAGGATCTAAACAAGAAAAATTATGACCTATGGTTCAAAAAAAGTATGGCTTAAGGTTCCTTCAAAGAGATGGATTAACACAGTAGTTACATCAGTGAGCTCAAACATAGCAACAGTTGTTTCAAGGCCAGGCAGTATTTTGTTCTGTTGTATATAGGGTCTCTGTGAGTATGAACAAATTTAAGAGTGTGGCACTGTGGGTTAATGAGCCAGACTGCAAAGCCATTTGAACTGCAAGGTTGGCAGTTCAAGCTCACCAGCTGCTCCTTGGAAACCCTACACAGGGTCGCTATGGGTCGGAACCGACTCAACAGCACTACACAACAACAACTAATTTAAAAACCCACAATAATGGAATCCTAGTGTGCACTGTAAGATAAACACTTGACTGTTAACCATGAACTTGGTAGTTCGGACTCACCAGCTGTTCCTTGGAAACCCTATATAGGGTCACTATGAGTCAGAACTGATTTGATGACACACAATAGCATTCAAAATTATTACTTTTTCAGGCTGACAGGGCTACTTGACCCATGTATAAGTAATGTTTATAGAAACTGATACCCATGCATAGACATATAGTCAAAACACAAATATATGCATCCAATGAGACAATTAGTCACTCTCCCCTCATAAAGTCAAAGAACAGAAAATATTTAATTCAATAAACGAGTAAAAATATTACCTTTCAATGTTTCCTAGATATGCTAAAAATTTGTAAAAGGAGAAGTGTGGGAAGAAATTCTCCACAAGAAACTTCAGAGGATCAAAAGGTGTTAACTTGGGGGTCGCGGGGGGGAGGGAGGAAGGATGTCCTTTGTAGTTTGACCTATCATTACTAGGTACACCAATCATTGTGTAAGATGTTAATATCACTCTGATTAAAATCCCTAGTTTCCTGCTCCAGGGAAGCATTCATTTTCATTCTGGATCTAGCAATCTCTCTCCCTAAAAAAACAAAGATAGTGGAGATATTTCCATTTCCTGGAATAAACTATAGGTCCAAGAATCTGTTTGTGCCCAGATAAGCCACAGAATACCATGTGATTCTCTTGCTTAAAGCCAGGAGTTATGAATAGAAATTAGGAAAATTCTTACCATCATCAAGGGATGCAATCAGAGTGGATTCTCTGATATAGTGTGGTACCAAAGAATAGGCACTGGCCTGCTAACCACATGGTTGGTTCAAACCCACCAGTCACTCCTCTGAAATCTATGTGTTGGAACTGACTCTACAGCACTTAACAACAATAACAGCTCAGTGACTTTGTAGGAAAAGAAAAAGTCTTCTTTAAAGATGGTTAACTAGACATAATATTACTTTGTCATTAGTTTGGAATTCAATTTCACACCATCTTCATGGTTCAGAGAACCTAAAGCTAATACTTAACATTAAAAAGTAGTTCTGGAAATTAGCTATTTTGAAGAGAAAAAAAGAAAAAGAAAGCAGAGCTCTGAGCTCATAACACCACTTTCTCTGTTTGGAGTCCCCTGAAACAGACTCTGAGAAAAGTGTTTGAGTGAGTAGAAGAGTAATTGAGGTAGGAAATGGACTGCAGTCAATAAAGAGTACATTATCAAGTGAATTACCCCTAAAGATAAGTAGTTCTTATTTCCATTGCAGAAATCTAGCAGAACACATATATCCCATTAAGCGGCAAGGGACCTGTGGTACTCTTGCTGGTCATTTGTTGAGATACCAAAAACCCACTGTCATCAAGTCAATTCTGACTCATTCTGACTTTATAGGATGGAGCAGAACTGTTCTCTGGCTAAGGTTTCCAAAAATGTAATTTTTTACAGGAACACAGTCTGATCTTTCTCCTATGGAGCATCTGGTTGGTTTCAACTGCTGACCTTGAAGTTAACATCCCAACACTTCACCCATTAAGCCACCAGGGCTCTGTGTTTTGAAATTAGGAACATCAATTTCCTCACATTGCTAGCTTTGTGTACATGAGAAATGGGTGTCTGGTGGCCAGGGATTCTAATGCAAGTTGATCCTAAGTACAAAGAAATGTTAAGAATGTTGGTAGGGCACCAAAAAGATCTGTGACAATCTTGAAGAATCAGCAGAAGCACACATGGAATGTTGCTAAAGAAACATACACCAAATTAGGTTAAACAAAATTATCAAAGTGAAATTATAACAAACATAAATCCCAATAAAAAATTAGTGCATACAAAAAACCAAATCACTATGGGTTGAGCCAATGTAAAAAACAATTAGCAAAATAAACTCTTAAGAATATCAGGTGATAGAATTATAGAATTTGGATTATAAAATCCTTATGTTCAAAATGATTAAAAATACTTAAAAAAATAAAAATCATAAGACAACAAAACAGACATTCAAGGCAAAATGAACATCATAATTTAAAAAGTTGACCATAGTAACCATAACCAAGAGATGACTAATAAACGGAAAGACAGAGCTAAAGAAAGCACCTAAAATGGAAGATGGGGGTTCATTAAAAAATTGATAGAAACATAGAGAATAAAAGGGCATAGTATATTAAACCATAAAAGACATTTCCAGAAGCAACAAATAGAATTCAAAGTAAGAGGAGAGGCAATATTTTTAAATATGCTGTTGTTTTTGTTATTGTTCTGAGGTGCCATCGAGTTTGTACCGACCCATAGCGACCCTATGCAAAGGAGAATGAAACACTGCCCTACCCTGGGCCAACCTCACTACTGTTGCCACACTTGAGTCCATCGATGGTGCCACTTAGCCACTCCATCTCACTGGGGGTCTTCCTTTTTTTCTCTGACCCTCCACCTTACAAAACATGATATCTTTCTCCAGCAACTGGTCCTTCGTGAAAATATGTTCAAAGTAGGAGTGATGAAGTTTGGCCATCTTGGCCTCCAAGGAGCAATCTGGCTGCACTTCTTCAAAAATGGATCTATTGATTCTATGGACAGCCCATGGCACTTTCCATATTCTCCTCCAATACCATAACTCAAAAGCATCAATTCTTCTATGGTCTTCCTTATTCACTGTCCAGTTTTCTCATGCATATGAGGCTATTAAAAATATCATGGCTTGGGTCAAGCCCACCTTAGTCCTCAAGCTGGCATCTTTGCTCTTCAACACTTTAAAAAGATCTTGTGCAGAAGATTTGCCTAATAAAATATGTCCTTTGGTTTCTTGACTGCTGCTTCCATGAGCGTTGATAGTTGATCCAAGAAGAATGAAATCCTTGACAACGTCAATCTTTTCTCCTTTGATAAGAATGTTGTTTATTGGTCCAGTGGTGAGGATTTTTGTTTTCCTGACATTGAGATGCAACCCATAACGAAGGCTGTGCTCTTTGATTTTCATCAGTAAATGTTTCAAGTCCTCTTCACTTTCAGCAAGCAAGGTTGTATCATCTGCATATCGCAGGTTATTAATGAGTCTTCCTCCAATCTTGATGCCATGTTTGTCTTCATATAACCCATCTTCTCGGATTATTTGCTCAGCATACGGGTTAAATAAATATGGAGACAGAATACACCCATGTAACACATCTTTCTTAATTTTAAAACATTCAGTGTTCCATGTTCTGTTCAAACAACTGCCTCTTGGTCCAGGTACAGATTCCTCATAAGGACAATAAAGTGTTCCAGAATACTCATACTTTGCAAAGTTGTCCATAGCTTGTCATGATCCACACAATCAATAGTCTTTGCATAGTCAATAAAGTACAGGTAAATATCTTTTTGATATTCTCTGCTTTCATCCAAGATCCTCCAGATATCAGCAATGATATATATCCCTTGTCCAAGGGCTCTACTGAATCAGGCTTGAACCTCTTCAAGTTCTCTGCCAGTGTATGCTTGCATCCATTTCTGTATTACCTTTAGTAAAACTTTACTCACATGGGAAATCAAAGAGACTGTCTGATGATTTCTGCATTCCATTGGGTCACCTTTTTTTGGAATGGGCAAAAATATGGATCTCTTCCAATCAGTCGGCCAGATAGTTGTCTTCCAAATTTCTTGGCAGAGATAAGTGAGTGCCTCCTGTGCCGCCTCATTTTCTTGAAAGATTTCCCTTTTTATTCCATCAATTCCTGGTGCCTTGTTCTTTGCCAATTTCTTCAGTGCACCTTGGACTTCCTCCTTAAGTATCATTGGCTCTTGATCATATGCTACCTGTTGAAATGGTTGAAGATTAACCATTTCCTTTTGGTAAGGGAATTTGTGTATTCCTTCCATCTTCTTTTGATGTTTTCTGCATCATTCAATAATTTGCCCAGAGAATCTTCCAATAACGAAAGTCGAGACTTGAATTTTTTCTTCAGTTCCCCCAGCTTGAGAAATGCTGAGTGTGTTCTTCTCTTTGGTTTCCTGACTCCAGATCTTTGCACATTATGTTGTAATGTTTGGCTTTATCTTCTTGAGCTGATCTTTGAAATTTTCGGTTCGGAAAATTTGCTTTAGCATCTCTACGCTGGAGAGCAAGTTTCATTGTCTCTTCTGATATCCATTTTGACTTTTTCCTTCTTTCTTGTCTTCTTAATGACGTTTTGCTTTCTTCATGTATGATGTTCTTGATTTCATCCCACAACTCTTCTGGTCTTTGGTCTTTAGTGTTTAATGTATCAAATTTGTTCTTCAGATGATCACTAAATTCAGGTAGGATATATTCAAGGTCATATTTTGGCTCTCGTGGATTTATTTTCATTTTCTTCAGCTTCAGTTTGAATTTGCTTATGAGTAATTGATAGTCTGGCCCACAGTCTGCCCCTGACCTTGTTTTAGCTCACTAATGCCTAAGATATCACTGTTTATGCATTCCATTTCATTTTTGACAACTTCCAATATTCTCAGATTCATACTTCATACATTCCATGTTCAATTTTCAATGGATATTTACAGCTGTTTCTCTTCATTTGCATTGTGCCCCATCAGCATATGAAGGCTTTTCTCCCACAGGCTTTACTCCATTCACATCATCACGGTCACCTTTAGTTTGAGGAGGCAGCTCTTCTCCAGTCGTATTTTGAGTGCTTTTCAATCTGAGGGGCTCATTTTCTGGCACTATATCTGACTGTGTTTCTCTGCTATTCATAAGGTTTTCAGTGACTAAATATTTGAAAGTAGTTCGTCACTCTTTCTTCTTAGAAAGTCTTCATCTGGAAGCTCATCTTAAACCTGTCCACCATGGGTGACACTGCTGGTATTTAAAATACCAGTGGCATCACTTTCAGAATCATAGCAACTCACAAGCTACCACAGTACAACAAACTGACAGACGAGTGGTGGTCATGCCTTTAGAGCTCCCCAATTTTAATAGCTGAAATCTAAGTTGTTTATGCCTATCAACCCAGTGTACTGAGGAGGCATGCTTGATCCTTAATGTGAAGAATCCTCCCTTATTCGTTTGGAATTTTGGGGTAGCCTCATCCAAAGGAGCTCTGGTTATATAGTGGTTATGAATCGGCTGTTGTTCTTGATAGGTGTCATCATGTCTGTTCTGGCCCATAGTGATACTATGTACACTATGTATATCACCACCTGTACCATCCTCACAATTCCTCACCTGTGATTAATTCCTGTGAAATTCTTGAAGTCAGGCGTTATTAGTTAAAAAGACTTTTCCCTACAACCTGATCAACTGGAACTTTACATATGGATGTTTGTTATGTGCCATGAAGTCAGTTCCGACTCATAACGACCATGTACAGTGTTTCCAAGGCTGTAAATCTTTACGAGAGCAGAAAGCCTCATCTTTCTCCCATGGAACAGCAGGTAATTTTGAACTGCTGAACTTGCAGTTCGCAGCCTGATTCGTAACCACTACGCTACCAGAGCTCTTTTGGATGAGGCTACCCCAAAAGCCAAATGAACAACAGCACTAATAGGTGTCTGGAAATCTTCTTCTGAAAGTCCATAGCCATGTAAAACTTATAGACCACTGTTCTATTCTACAACACATGGTAGGGGTGATTTCTATTAGATGGCATCAGCAGTTCCAATTCATAGTGACCTTATGTACAAAAGAATGAAACACTGCTCAGTCCTGCAACATCTTTATAATCTTTGCTGTGTTTGAGCACTTTGTTGTTCTATGTCAGCCTGTTTCATCAAGGATCTTTCTCTTTTTCACTGATCCTTTACTTTACCATTCATGATGTTGTTCAGGGACTGCTCTCTCCTGATAATATGTGCCCACTACATAAAACAGTCCACTATCCTCAATTACAAGACTATTCTAGTTACATTTCTTCCAAGACAAATTTGTTCATTCTTCTGACAGTCTATGGTATATTAGTCCTTAAAGTGACATCTTAGCTTTTGAACACTTTAATTAGATCCTTTACAGCA
>NW_006408836.1:366700-367916 GCF_000296735.1 Chrysochloris asiatica
ACAAGCACATATTGTGTTGCCAGTGATTTTATTGTCACCAATTTAGTCAAATTTTCCAGCTTTTTAGTTACATTATCCTATAAATAGTATTTTATGAACTTATATCAATGCCTTCTTTGAGAATGAAATAGCAGTTAAAGAAAAGGAAGATGGAGAAGCTTAAAAGCTTCTGTTCAATTACTAATACTGTAAATAATTATGTAATATATAGTAGAAAGATTTTTAAAAGCAATAAATTTTGTTGACAGTACTCAAATAATTTAAGATATATTACATCTAATTATTTACAATTCTGCATGTTGCTGTTGTTGTTAGGTGCCATTGAGTTGGTACCAATTCCTAGAGACCCTATGCACAACAGAAAGAAACACTGCCCAGTCCTGTGCCAACCTCACAATAATTGCTACATATGAGCCCATCGTTGCTGTTTCTGTGCTAATCCATCTCATTGGGGGTCTTGCTCTTTTTCTCCAACCCTTCATTTTACCAAACATGATATTCTTCTCCAGGAACTGGTCCCTCATGACAGTATGTCCTAAGTATGAAATTGAAGTCTGGCCATCCTGGCTTCCAAGGAGCCTTTTGGCTGTACTTCCTCCAACACAAATTGGTTTGTTCTTTTGGCAGTTCATGGTACTTTTAATATTCTCCTCCAACACCATGGTTCAAATGTATCAGTTATTCTGTGGTCTTCCTTATTCACTGTCAAACTTTCAAATGCATATTAAATTATTGAAAATACCATGGCTTGGGTCAGGCTTACTTTAGTAACACTTTAAAAAGGTCTTGCGCAGCAGATTTGCTTAGTGCAATATGTCATTTGATTTCTTGACTGCTGCTTCCATGATCATTGATGCCTAATCCAAGCAAAATGAAGTCTTTGACAACTTCAATAAGTTTTCCATTTGTAAGGATGTTATTTATTGGTCTAGTGCTGAGAATTTTTGTTTTCTTTATACTAAGGTGCAACCCATACTTTAGTCTGTAGTCTTTGATCAGCTACACATATGTTGTTGTTGTCAGGTGCCATCGAGTCGGAACTGAGTCATAGTGACACCATGCACAGCAGAACAAAACAATGTCCAATCCTGGGCCAACCTCACTACCGTTGCCACACTTGACACCGTCAATGATGCCACCTGGCTGATCCATCTCATTGGGGGTCTTCCTCTTTTTCTCTGATCCTCCATTTTACCCAGCACGACATCCTTCTCCA
>NW_006408836.1:368593-376316 GCF_000296735.1 Chrysochloris asiatica
CACACCTTTCCCAATTTTAAAACATTCAGTATTACCATGCTCTATTCGAACAACTGCTTCTTGGTCCAGGTACAGATTCCTCAGAAGTACAGTTTAGTGTTCTGGAATACTCATACTTCTCAATGTTGTCCATAGCTTGTCATGATCCACACAGTCGAAATCTTTTGTGTAGTCAATAAAGCATAAGTAAACATCTTTCTGATATTCTCTGCTTTCAGCCAAGATCCACCGGACATCAGCAATGATATCTCTCATTCCATGGCCTCTTCTGAATCCAGCTTGAACCTCTAGAAGTTCTTTGTCAATGTATGATTGTAACCATTTCTGTATTACCTTTAGCAAAACTTTACTCGCTTGAGATATCAAAGAGATTGTCCGATGATTTCCGCAATATATATTATATATTATTCTGTGATTAAAATTGATAATAAATATTACTAAGTATTCAATGCTGGCATAAGATTGCTCTTGGCTAAAAGCAGAGGGTGCCAGAATGATGTTTACCTGCACTTTAATGACTAAGCAAACGCTTTCAACTGTGTGGATCATGTCAAACTACGGATAATATTTCAGAGAATATGTATTCTGGAACATTTACTTGTGCTCTAGAATAGATAGACTATGAGGCAGTTGCTCACACAAAACAAGGGGACACTGAATAACTGAAACTCGGGAAAAGTGTGCAGCAGGGTTGTATTCTTTTATTGTTGTTAGGCACCATCGAGTCGATACCGATTCATAGTGACCCTATGCACAACAGAATGAAACACTGCCCAGTTCTGAGTCAACCTCACAGTTATTGCCACGCTTCAGCCCATTGATACTGCCACTTTGCCAATTCATCTCCCTGGGGGGAGAAAGGGAGTCTTCCTCTTTTCTCAGACCCTCCACCTTACCAAATATGATGTTCTTTTATCACACATTTATTCAATATGTATGCATTCTTTTACCATATGTTTTATTCAATCTGTACACTGAGCAAATAATCCGAGGAGCTGGATTACATGAAGAAGAACATGGTGTCAGGATTGGAGGGAGAATCATTAACAACCTGCCATCTGCAGATGGTACAACCTTGGTTGCTGAAACCGAAGATGGCTTAAAATGCTTACTGATAAAAATTAAAGACCACAGCCTTTGGTATGGTTGCATCTCAATGTAAAGTGCCTTTGGTACTGCCTCATTTTTCTAACTATAATTTTACATGTATTTCACTACTTATAGGGTTGAATTGCAAAGTAGGCAGTTAGCTTCCATAATGATTTAGAACTTTGTAAACCCTCTGGGGTGGCTCTTCTCTGTCCTATAGTATCTCTATGAGTTGGAATCAATTGACTGCAGTAGGTTTGGGTGTTTTTTTGTTTTGTTTTTTGCTACTTACATTAAAATTGCCTTAGATGCTTTATATTCAACATACATGTTCCTAGTGCCTTCCAGAGACTTTCTGAAGCAAAAATGTCTGGGATGGTGAGTAGAAATGTGTACTTCAAAAATAAAGCTATTCAAGTGGTTCGTGCTCATTAGCACCCTCTTTGAGTCCTTGGGTGGCATAAATGATTAAGTTTTTGCTAGTCTCTTGAAGGCTGATGGTTTGATTATATCCCGATGCATCTCAAAAGAGAGACTTTGCAATCTGCTTCCAGCAGTTACAACTTTGAAATTCTATGAGGCAGTTCTATTCTGCACACATAGGGTTGCCATGAATAACAATCAACTCGAGGGCAACTAACAACACCATGTCACTTAAAATATGCTGTTAGAGGTGAAATTGACATATTGCTTAATAAAACGATCTACAGGAAATAGGAATAACTGACAAAAATCTGCATATAAACTAAACGGATGCACCCTAAAGAATGAAGTTATAACTTTATGTGTAAAGAGTGTGACTAGAAATCTTCAAGTGTTAGCTCATCCCTGGGCAGTTGCCTTAGCATTAAATTTATACTCTTGGTCATGTTCCAAAAAAAACACAATCTATTTTATATGACTTGCTATTTTCTACAGTCTTGGCTGGCTTGCTCACACTAACATTTTTTTAATTGAATAATTCAAGCATCTGGCATAAAATTATAAACTTGCATTGGCAACTAGAAAAAAACAGACATCTCCTAAAACCCTTAAACATAAAAGCCATGAAGCAAATATTATAAGCTATAGGTTTCTTCCTGTACCCCTACTCCCAAAGCATCCCAGCCTGTGTTTGCTAGGGTTATTGTTTTTGTTTTCTTTTTTCATTTTTCATTTTGGCACATCAATATACATTGAGTAATTCACTCTAACACTATTGTGCATCTTTGAAATCAAATTTATTTTGCTTTTCTGTGCAAATCTCAGGTGTCACCATTAAAATGAATAATTGGAGCTAATTAATAGCTGTTGAATTGTACCCAGTGGGAGAGATAGTGCTGGCAGCTGATGAATCTTATCACCTGTCACTCAGTCCAGGATTCATGTGAATGCCTATGACTGTGCCTTTAAGTACAGGAACATAGAAAAGAGTTTATTTGGACATAGACTCAATCTTTAGGTCAGACTCCTAAAAGTCCCTATGGAAAAGGCCCTACTGAAAAAAGAAAATGGAATCCTACCCCATTATATGCCCAACACAAATGCACAAAAATATGCAATCCCCATTTTACACAACTTTTTTAAGATTTCATTTCAATATTTTACTATCTCAAAAGCACTTACAACAGATTATTCAAACAAAAAATGAAGAGCCATAGGTATTTTAAAAATGTATTGAGATAGTTATAAGATAACAGTCCATTAAGACAATGTTCTACATTCTAATTTTGTGAGTAGTGCTTAGGAGTCTAAAATCTTATGAGCAACCATCTAAGATGCAACTATTGGTCTTTCCATGTGTAGAAGAAAGGAGAGTGATAAGAATTGAAGATGCTTGGAATCAATTAGTGCAATGGACTAATGGAACATGTTAACAACAGTCTCCATGCCTCTGAGACCAGGAGAACTTGATGGTGTCTAGCTACCACTACCTATTATTCTGAAAGGGGTCACATTAGAAGACATTGATTAGAGTGGGAAAAAAATTTGGAATGAAAACCAAAATTACAAAACAATATTAGGATTACAGGTGAGAAAGAGACTGGAATAACCTGAGACTATAGCTATTGACCACCAGTCAGGTCTATAAAGAAATTCACCCTCATGGTCCAATTTTTAGTCAAGCAGTAGATAGGTGTACAGTGGGGACAAAACTTAGTAATGTATGCTTACCATGGAATGGTCATTTAAAATCAAATGGGCAACATTTACTTAAGGAAAAAGTTGAGAAAGGATGAGAAAGTGGGTGGAATGGAAATTAGAGGGAGGAAATGTGTTAACTGTACTTGCATGGATGGGATTGCAATCATTGACATGAAACAAAGCGTGTGATTTGTTGAATGTAACCTTGATGATCTTGTCTGTAAACATTCACTCAATTCACAATATAAAGTCAAAATAAAAATAACATAATTATAAGATAGCACAAATACTCATTTTTTTAAAAAAATGCCTCAGTTATTTGTCAATAATAATAGCTATTTATCAAAAATAATAGTTATATATCAACAACTAATCATCTGTCAGTTTGTCATACTGTGGTGACTTGCTTGTTGCTGTGATTGTGGAAGCCATGCCACCTGTTTTCAAATACCACAGACTTCAGTATGGGTTGTGCCTTAATGTAAAGAAAATAAAACTCCCTATCAGTGGACCAATAAATAACATTTCTAAATGAAAAACAGATTGAAGTTGTCAAAGACTTCATTTTGCTCAAATCAACCATCAGCACTCATGGAAGCAGTCATGAAATCAAATGACGTATTGCATTAGGAAAACCTGCTATACATCTCTTTAAAATATTCAGGGTCATAGACATCAGTTTGCGGACTAACGTGCACCTATCCCACCTGTGGTATTTTGAAAAACCTCATATGCATGTGTAAGTTGGCCAATTAATAAGGAAGATCAAAGAAGAATTAATGCATTTGTGTTTGGTGTTGAAGTATCATGGATTGCCTAAAGAACAAATCAGTGTTGGAAGTACAGCCAGATATTCCTTAGAAGCCAAGATGGCCAGATTTCATCTCTTATACTTCAGACATATCATCAGGAGGGACCAGTCCCTTGAGAAGGACATCATGCTTGGTAAAGTGGAGGGTTAGTGATAATATGGTAGATCCCCAATGAGATGGATTGGTACAGTGGCAGCAAAAGTGGGTACAACATAGGAATGATTGTGAAATTGACACAGGACCAGGTAGTGTTTCATTCTGATGTGCATAAATTCACTGAGTCACTGCCAACTCAACAGCACCTAACAACAACAGTAGCAGGTATTTGTCAAGAAAAAATTGACTTTGGCAGAAGAAAATCAGACAAGAATTGAAACTATATATGTGACCAATGCAAGATACTTTGCATTTTTCATCTGTAAAATGTGAATAGTGGACTGAATGATAGTTTTCTTGTTCATAAAATGAAACTATAAAAGTGAGGTTTCTTATAGAAAAAAATAGTGCTTCTTTACATTGAGGTACAATCCACACTGAAGTCTTCTTAAGTACTTCCAAATCCTCCTGCTTCCAGGGAGCAAGGTTGTGTCATCTGTAAAATACAGGTAGTTAATGAGTTGTCCTGAAATTGTAATGCCATATTTTTCTTCATCTAACCCAGCTTCTCAGTTAGTTTGCTTAGCATACAGATTGGGTTAGTAAGGTGAAAGGATGTAACTCTGTTTTACACATTTCCTGATTTTAAGCCACACAAAATCTCCTTGCTCTGTATGAAAGTCTGCTTTTTGGTCTATGCACACATTCTACATGAACATAATTAAGTGTTCTGTAATTCTTATTCTTGAAATGTTATCCATATCTTCTTATAATCCACAAAGTCAAATTCCTTTGCCAAGTCAGCAAAAAAAGTAAACATCTTTCTGGTATTCTCTGCTTTTGGCTAAGATCCATCAGACATCAGCAATGATTTCTCTCATCCCTTGTCCTCTTCTTATTCTGGCTTGAATTTCTGGAAAGCCTCTGTCAATGTGCTGCTGCAACTATTTTTTAACTAATTTAGTAAAATTTTACTTGAATATGAATATTAATGATATAATCATATAATTTTCATATTTGGAATTGATACAAATATGGATCCCTTCCAGTAATTGGCCAGGAAGATGTCTTCAATATTTCTTGGCATAGATTACTGAATGCTTTCAGCACTGTTTTAGTTTGTTGAAGCATTTCAGTTTGTCTTATTTTTATTCCCTGAATCCTTATTTTCTAATAATGTCTTCAGTGCAATCAATATAGACTTATTGCTTCAAAACCATCAGTTCTTGATCCTATGCTACCTCCTGAAATGTTTGAATGTCAAAAAATTATTTTTGTTGAAGTTATTCTGTGTATTCCTTTCATCTACTTTTGGTGATTCCTGCATCATTCAATATTTTCCCCATAGGGTCTTTCAATATTACAACCTGGGGTTTGACTTTTAGACTAGGAAAAAGGAATAGGCAGTCTTCTTCTGAAGGATTAGCCATCAAATTTCTTATGAACAGTAGCAGAGCACTATCTGATATACTGCCAAAAGATGACTATCTCAAAGAGTTAGGCATTCAAAATATAGCTGAGGAAGAGCTGCCTTCTCAAAACAAAGTTGACCTAAATGATGTGCATGGAGCAAGACTTTGAAGACCTTCCTTTGCTGATGGGCATGATTCAAAATAAGAAGAAACAGCTGCATACATCCATTAAAAGTTAGAATGTTGATTGTTCAAAGCAGGGATCTACATAAATTGGAAATAATCAAAATTAAAATGGAAAACATAAAGATTGATATCGTATTTCTTATTGACTTAAAATGGGCAGATTGTTGAGCATTTTTTATCTAACAAACTTATGTTTCACGCTGCTGGGATGGCTAATTGAAAAGATGTGGTCTCACATTCAACATCTAAAACAACAATTCAAGGTTTAGATTAATGTACAATACTGTCTTTGAAATGATAATATCAGTAGCGAACCTCACGGTCAGCAGTTCGAAACTACCGTGGGAGAAAGATGAGGTTTTCTGCTCCCGTAAAGATTTACAGCCTTGGAAATCCTGTTACAGTTTTCTTTGTATAGATCTTTTGTTTCTCTGGTTACATTTATTCATAAATGTTTCATCTTTTGGGTGGCTATTGTAAATGGTATTGCTTTCTTAATTTCTTTTTGGATGCTGTCATTATTAGTATTGAGTAATCCAACTGATTTTTGCATGTTGATCTTATACCCAGCCATTTTTCTGAATCCCTTCCAATGAGTTCTAGTAGTGTTTTTTTATTGTGTCTTTGTATTTTCCATGTATAGGGTCATATCATCTGCAAATAGAGTTTTACTTCCTCTTTGCCAATTTGCTGTTGTTTATAAGTGCTTTTGAGTCATTTTCGACCCATAGTGACCCTGTACAGAGTTTCCAAGGAGTGGCTGGTAAGCTTGAACCACCGACCTTGTGGTTCAAACATCTTTGCAGTCCAGCATATTAACTCACCGCTTTGCGAATTTGGATGTCTTTAATTTCCCTATCTTGCCTTATAGCTCTGGCTAAGACTTCCAAAACAATATTGAATAGGAGTGGTGACAAAGGGCATCCTTGTCTGGTTCCTAGTCGCAAAGGGAAGGCTTTCAGTTTCTCTCCATTGAGAGTGATGTCAGCTGTTGGTTTTGTATATATATGCTCTTAATTATGTTAAGGAATTTCCCTTCAATTACTACCCTGTTGAGTGTTTTTATCAGGAATGGATTTGGATTTTGTCAGATGCCTTCTGCATCACTCAATACGATCATGTGGTTCTTTTCCTTTTTCTTATTTATATGGTGGATTGTATTCATTGCTTTTCAAATGTAGAGCCATTCTTGCATCCCTGATATGAATCCTTCTTGGTCTTGATGTATTATTATTATTATTTTTTTGATATGTTGTTGAATTCTGTTGGCTAGGATTTTGTTGAGAATTTTTGCATCTATGTTCATGAAGGACATTTGGTGTATAATTTTCTTTCTTAGTGATGTTCTTCCTGGTTTTGGTATGGAAGTTATGTTTACTTCATAAAATATACTAGGACGTTTTCCATCCTTTTGTATGTTCTGGAATAATTTGAGTAGAATTGGTGACAGTTCTTCCTTGAATGTTTGGTAAAACTATTTGAAGCTATGTGGACCTGAACTTTTTTTAGTTGGGAGTTTTTTGATGATCTTGTCAATTTCTTTCTTTGTGATAAGTCTGTCCAAGTTGTCTACTTCACTCTGTGTAAGTTTAGGTAGGTCATGCTTTTCTAAAAATGCATCCATCTCCTCTAGATTTTCAAATATGTTGGAGTATAACTCTTCATAATATTCTGTTATTATCTTTTTTATTTCCATTGTTTCTGTTGTGACATCACCCTTGTGATTTTTTATGTGAGTTATTTGGTTTTTCTCCTTATTTTCTTTTGTTAGGTTTAGCAATGGTTTGTCAATTTTGTTAATCTTTGTTGATTCTTTCTGTAGCATTTCTGTTTTCATCCTGTTTATTTCTGCTCTAATCTTTATTATATCCTTTCTTCTGTTGACTGAAGTTTTATTTTGCTGTTCTGTTTCTTTTTATTGGAGATGCTGTGTTATTGTGTTGATTTTGGTTCCTTCTTCTTTTTGGATGTGTGTATTTAGTACAATAAATTGTCTTCTCAGCA
>NW_006408836.1:403369-414930 GCF_000296735.1 Chrysochloris asiatica
GGAGTTATTTAATATTAAAGTGAAGAGAGGCAAATAAATTAACTGGTGGCATATGGAAGGGATTGCAATCATTGTAATGAAGCAAAGTGTATGTTTTATTGGATGTAAAACTGATGATCTGTGCTGTAAACCTTCACACAATTCAAAATAAAATGTTAAAAACAAACAAACAAAAAAACACCATGCAGGAAAAATCTCAAGGTCATTAAGAAACCAAGAAAGAAAGAAAAGACCAAAAAGATGTCAAAAGTGATTCCTAAACGTGCTTTATAGCATAGCAATGCTAAAGTGGATGGAAGAAATGAGGAAGTCAAAGAACTGAACAAAAAATTTCAAAGGGCAGCTTGAGAAGACAAAGTCAAGTGTTATAATGAAATGTACAAAGAACTAGAGTTAGAAAACCAAAGGTGAAGAACACACTCAGCATTTCTCAAGCTGAAAGAACAGAAGAAAATGTTCAATCCTCGAATTGCTATATTGAAGAATTCTAAGGGCAAATATTGAATGAAGCAAAAAGCATCAAAAAATATAAAAGGAGCATACAGTTTCACTGTACCAAAAAAGAAATGGTTGATGTTCAACCATTTAAAGAGGTAGCATATGAACAAAAGTCAGTAATTCTAAAGGAAAAAGTCCAAGATGCAGGGAAACACTGGCAAAGAACAGGCTCCAGGAATTGATGGAATACAAACTGAAATATTTCAACAAAGGTAGGCAGCACTGAGGAAACTCATCTATGCCAAGAAATCTGGAAGTCAGCTACCTATACAACTGATTGGAAAATATGTATATTTGTATCCATTCCAAAGAGAGGTGACCCACCAGATTGCTGAAATCATCAAACAATATCATTAATATCACACACAAGTAAAATTTTGCTGATGTAATTTAAAAATGGCTGCAACTGACAGGGAACTGTCAGAAGTTCAACCCTGATTCAGACAAGGATATGGAATGAGGGATATCATTTCTGACATCAGATGGCTCTTGACTGAAAGTAGAGACTATGAAAAAGACATTTACCTGTATTTTATTGGCTATTCAAAGGTTTCAACTGTATGGATCAAGACAAGCCATGGATAACATTTCTAAAAATAGGTATTCCAGAGCAGTTAAATGTGCTCAGCAGAAACCTCTAGCGAGACCAAGAAGCAATTGTTAGAATGCAAGGGAATAATAGATGATTTAAAATCAGGAAAGATGTGCATCAGTGTTGTAATCTTCCATCATACTTGGTCAGTTTGTATACTGAGCAAATCATTCAAGAAGCTGTATTACATGGATAAGAATATGGCATCACGATTGGAAGAATACTCATTAACAACATGTGATATACAGATAACATATTTCTAACCCTCCAGCTAGTCCAAGAGAGAGGAAGCTTTCTGCTCCCATAAAGGTTTATAGCCTGGGAAACCCTACACATGATCTCTATGAGTCAGAAGTGACTCCAGGGCACATAACAATAGCATAAGGTAAACAATAAATCTGGGAGATATGCAACTCTTGGAACAATCAACCATGGGAATATAAAAGAGCAGCATTTGCCAGTGATAAAGTTCAGAAGTCAGGAGGAAATAGGAAATGGTAAATATAAGAAGTGGGAAGTTACTATAATATGGGGATTGCAATCAATGACATGAAACAAAATGTGTATGAACTAATTTATTCATGAACTTTCACTCAAAAAAAAAAATAAATAAGACTAAATTACATGCAAACACACACACATACAAGGGAAAATTTGAAAGTTCTTCATATGTATCAGCAGTGTTTGCCTTCAGATAGTCCTATAAATAAATATCATTGAGGATAGACTCCTAAATATTTAATTATAGGGAAAAAATTGAGCAGAAATAGCTAATAGTGTTGGTATGAGTGCAATTGTTGTTGTTGTTGTTAAGTGCCGTGGAGTCGGTTCCGACCCATAGCGACCCTGTACAGGGTTTCCGAGGGTGTGAGTGCAATAGCCACTAATAATGCTGTTACAACAAAAGTTATGTAGTTTAGTATAGAATCCCATAATTTCTTCAGCTTTCTGTTCATTCTTTAGCAAATCGTACTAGTGTAAAGATGAAAGACGCATTAATCCAGCCTTCAAGAAACCAGGAGAACGAGGAGAATTTCCATGTTATTTGAGTTCAGCCTTGAAGATAAGTATAAACTGATGAATGAGGAACAAGAAATTTTTTTGCAAATGTTAGTCTATGATGGCAGCGAGATGAAAGATAAATTGGCAATAAGTTGTAAGGTCCTAGGGGAGGTTCTTTACCTGAGATTTATAATGATTCAATCATCATATAAACAGGAAAAACTACCTACTGAGGTCATTTGGGATTGGAGAGGGACAAGGCATAAGTAATAGAAACTTCAGGAGATAACAACTCTCGGGCATAAATACAGTAGCTCTGGTAGCACAGTAGTTACTAGTAGGACTGCTATTCTCAAGGTCAACAGTTTGAAATTACCAACTGTTTCATGGGAGAAAGATGAAGCTTACTGCTCCCTTTGAGATTTACAGCCTCAGAAACCCTAAACAGGGTCACTCCGAGTCAGAACCGACTCCATAGCACATAACCACCACGACTACCACCAGGGTATCAATAAGAGCAACCATTAAAATTACAAAGGTGGGATCCTGCAGGATGAAAGATAAATGGTCCAAGATGATTTCTGAATCAGAAGAAAATTGATTGCTGGAAGAACAAGTACAAAGAGCATATTTATGTAAGTGACAGTGAGATGGATTAATAAACTTGTGGAGAGGGAGAAAGAAGTGTCCAGAACCTTGGAAATCAAGCAATACTGTGTCACAACAAGAACCAAGCTATGTTCCCTTTGTACATCCATTACTTCACCTGTGGTATGGCATAGAAAATTAATCTACCAGTCAATTATTTTACTTAGCCTGATAAACATGTATGTTGTAAGTCTGCCAATCATTCATGTATTAGAGAAAGAAAGGGGTCTAAATTTTAAGATTAGGTCAAAATAGCAGAAATATGATTAATAATATTTGATGACAGAATGTAATAAAATGTCACATAAAGGAATTGAAAAGATTTATATTCCTTGCTCCAGAAATCCTTTTTGTTACTTTCAATGTAAGACCTCTAAAACAAAGATCATACCTTTAAGCAAAAACACATGAGGTAGTGTGATCCCAGCCCGTTTGATATTGAACTTACTATATCAGACTCTATTTGTTTTACATATCAGTATATATTTCTTCTCAATTAGATCATACTCTCTACAAAGAAAGAGGGCCATGACACTCTCTCAGTGTACTGCTTGCTATATGAGACATTATGAAGCAGTAAAAAGAAAATGGGCTTTATCTACAGAGAGTTCTGAATTCAAACCTCTGCGTCTTTCTTTACTAGCGATGGGACTCTGGCAAAGTCACTTCTCAAAACTTCAGTTTCCTTACTCTTTTAAATACTGATAATATTTGCATAGAGTTCTGGTGTGGCACTGTGGGTTAAGCACTGGACTGGTAACTTCAAGATCAGTAGTCTAAACCCACCAGCCACTCTCAGAAACACTATACAAGGTTGCTATGAGTCTGAACATACTTGTCGGAACAACAACAACATTTGCGTAATGAGTCCTTGTAAACATTTAGTGAGAGAAGCATCTAGCATAGCTCCAGAAACATTGTTGATGCTGTTGTTGTGCTGTTGAATTGATTCTGACTCATAGCAACCTTGTATAGCAACTGTTGGACTTGAACTTCCAACCTTGTGGTTTGCAGTCTAGGGCTTATCATAAATGCTGTGTTGTTAGGTGTTATCATGGTGGTGTCAATTCATAATGACCTTATGTACAACAGAACAAAACACTGCCTGCCCTATACCAACTTAATAATGCTTTTTATGCTTGAGTGCATTGCAACAATCACTGTGCCAGTCCATCTTGTTGGGGGTCTTCCTCTTTTTTGCTTAACCACCACTGTACCAAGTATGAGGTCCTTCTCCAGGGACTGGTCCCTACTGATAATATGTCTGAATTCTGAGAGATGAGTTAGGCTCTCCTGGCTTCTAAGGAGCATTCTGGCTGTACTTCTTCCAACTCAGAATTTTTTGTTCTTTGATGACTTCTAATGTTCTCTTTCAACACCATAACTCAAATGTATCAATTCTTCTTTGGTCTTCTTTATTCACTGTCCAACTTTCACATGCATATGAAGTTGTTGAAAATACTATGACTTGGGTCAGGAGCACCTTAGTCCTCAAACAGACATCTTTACTCTTCAGTTTTCTTTTTAAGAGTTTAAAGAGGTCTTGTGAAGCAGATTTGCTTAATGCAATATGTCATTTGATTTCTAGACTGTTGCTTCATTGAGTATTGATGGTAGTTACTAATGCTGCTACTGGGCACACATGTTGCAGTTGTTTAAGTTAAGTGCCAGATCAAACTGACTTTGTAGTCCAGTGCAATATAGTGGACTTAATAAAGTTTTGTTGAATTAACATATTTCAACATAAGCACCGCTTTTCAAATGGTGTTTTTGTTAAGTGCCATTGAGTTAGTTCTGACTCAAAGAGACCATATGTAGGGTTTCCAAGAAATGGCTGGAGGATCTGAACCACCAACATTATAATTGGCAGTCGAGTGCTTAGCCTATAGTGCTCTACCAGGACTCCAAATTGTAGAAAATCCTATGAAGAAAAGTCACGTGATAAGAAAGGACTTTGTAGCCTTAAATCCTAGGAAGCTTCTAAATGGAATAATGAAAATGGTTTATCTTTATGGGACAGTTAGAATGTAGAGCAAGGCAAGGCAAGAGTTTCAAATCAAAAAGTACTTGCAAAGTAGCCTCATGCCTCACAACTCTGGGCTAATTTTAGGACAAGGCTGTGAGCCAGTACCGTCATTAAAAGTAGACAAGGGTGACTGAGCTGTTGGCCACAGCAAGATTTCTCTCTTCTTTCCTATCCAGAAACATCTAGTTTTCTTGCCAGCTTGTTTCACCATGTTTTCCAAATCATCATTTGGCCCTGCTTCCTCTCATTCTGAAAGTATAAACTCTTGTCCTCAGAAAAGACACTGTATGTTTTGGGGCCAAAAAGATTATATGCAACTGAGCCTCCATAAGTGTTGGCCCTGTCCCACCCATGATAAAATAGAGAAAGTAAATCAGCCAGTTTATTATTCTAGAAGTCAAATGGAAACATATTTTAAGTTTTTAGAACATTTTGCCATTCTCAGAAGCCAAATTAAGTGAAATCATTTGTTTAACTTCAATTAATAGTAATAATTTTAGAAATACAAGTAAGAAATAAAAGGGAAGGAGTTATAAAGGATACATATTTCAATGATTATTATGTTTCCAACAGCTTTAGTATTGAGTATATGAAATAATCAATTCATAGACTTTATACTATGCCGGTGACAAGAGGGCATGGAAGTTAAAAATATCCAGATATAGAAATGATCCTACAACCAAGATATGTCTAAAAGGATGTTAGATTTCATATTAAGAAACTGTTTATTAGTAAACAATTTCCTTTTCAGTATATCAAGTATTAATAGTAGATGCAGACTGCTTTCTAAGGATTAAAAACAAAAAAATAAAATAAAACCACACAAAAGCAAAACACATACCTTATGGTAAAACAAAATAAACAGAATGTAAAATCTAAAAATCAATGCATGACCCATAGCAGGTAGTATAGACAGAAAGGGAAAAGGCTTTCTTTAACTACATGGTGTTTGAAATTGACAGAAGAGGAGAACTGTAAACAGAAGATTCACATGAGCAACAAAATCCAGGAATGTGAGTCTAGAACAAGAAAACCAATATTCCAGAAAGACAAATTCTTTTTTCTTGAGATAAAAATGGACTACATTTTTAAAAAGAAGAAATATACATTTAGCACAAGCAAGGAATATCAGAATTTACCGTACTTAGGTGCTTTAGGATAAGGACTAGACTGCTAACTACAAGGTTGATGATTCAAACCTACCAACCACTACTTGGAAACTCTATACAAGGTCACTATGACTCAGAACCAGCTCAACAGCACTTAACAACTTAACTTACCAAGTTTTCACTTAGTCAAAATATATTTCAATTTCTTAAGACAACTTCTTTGTAGGTACCCTCTTGGCAATTACAAATACCTTGCTTTTGTGTAACAGAATATTTTATAAAAAAAGGACAGATTTAAATTCAATCAATTATATCATGTTTTTATTCCTTCAGGAGATTTATTATTATTAAAGACAAACTTCTACATCATGAAAAATTATTTTTTCAAACTAAATAAATAAAATAAAATAACCCAAGATCTATTTTTTGATAAGTATCACAGTTTTGAAGATTTTAAAGCAAACTGTACCTAACAGTATTGCCAATTAGTAAATCAATTTCAAATATTTATATACTTAGTGGTGATTATGTGCCATGGAGTTGGTTCCAGCTCATAGTGACCCTGTATATGGTTTCCAAGGCTGTAAATCTTTATAGGAACAGAAAGCCTCATCTTCCTCTACTTGAATGGCTGGTAGATTTGAACTGCTAAGCTTGTGGTTAGCAGGCTAACTCATAATCTACTGTGCTACCAGGGCTCTGTGGGAATGCAGAAATTATGAAAGGAAGTTTTAAAGACATAAAAAAGCAATGTATATAAGTGTTGCATACAAATATGTTTACTAATAATAAATAAAATTAACAGACAGGTACATTCCAGTATTGAAACAAAAGAAGAGCTACACAGTAACCCGAGCCATCCAGGGGAAAAGGTTGCATGTGCCCAGAGAAATAGGTCTGTTTCTAGAAAAAGTGTAAACATCACAAAAATTGCCCATTTACTTTTGACTATGAAAATATCATTCAAATAATCAAAAGCATACAATTTATGAAATATTCATTGATCAATTATAATTTTCCTTATTATATTGGTGAACCTATAAGTTATTATTTTTAAATGGTTAGTCAGTTAAAACCTTATGAATCACAGTGAAACATTGTCAGATATAATGCCAAAATGTAAGCCCCTTAGTTTGGGAGGCACTCAAAATATGTCTGGAGAAAAGTTGCCTCCTCAAAGTAGACTTAATTTTAATAATGTGAATGAAATAAAGCTTTTGGGACCTTCCTTTGCTGATATAGCACAACTCAAAATGAGAAGAAATAGCTACAAGTATCCGTTAATAATCAGAATGCAAAATATACAAAGTACGAATCTAGGAAAATTGGAAGTAATCAAAAATGAAATGGAACACTTGAAGATCAGTATTCTAGTATTGACCAATTTGAACAACAAATAAATCATATTGTCTACTATGCCAGAAAGAAAAAAATTCAAGAGGAATGGTGTCACATTCATTGTCAAAAAGAACCTCAAATTCTATTTTGAAATACAATGCTATCTGTGATAATATCCATATGCCTCCTAGGAAGACCTTAACTTGAAATAATGAAGGAATATAAAAGCATAATATTGAATAATGTATAAAGCATCAAAAGAAGATGGAAGGTATACACAGTCATCACACCTAACAGAAATGGTTTATGTTCAACCAAATGATCACAAGCTGATGGTACTGGAGAAAGACATCCAAACTGCATTGAAAGCATCAGAGAAAAATAAGACTCCAGAAATTAATGGAATACAAATTGAAATATTTCAACAAACTCACAGAGGTGCTCACTCATCTATGTTTAGAAAATTGGAAGACAGTTACCTGGAAAACTGATTAGAAGAGATTCATATTTGTGTCCATTCCAAAAATATATGCTTTAATGGAATAAATAAATTATTGAACAAATTATTGAGTAAAATTTTGCTGAAGATCATCCAAAAACAGTTGCAACAGTACATCAACAGACAACAGCTAGAAATCCAAGCCAAATTAGGAAGAGGACATGTAACATCAGGCAGATCCTGGCTGAAAACACAGGATAGCAGATAATGTACTTTATTGACTTTGCAAAGACTTTACTATGTGCATCATGACAAGCTATAAATAACATTGTGAAGAACAATTTTTTCCTATTACACTTAATTGTGCTAATGAGGAACCTGTACATAGACCAAGAGGCAGTCATTCGAACAGAACAAGGAGATACTGAATGCTTTAAACTCAGGTAGTGTATGCCAGGGTTGTATCCTTTCACCACACTTAATCTGTGTGTTGAACAAATAATCCAAGAAACTGGATTATGTGAAGAAGAATGCTTTATCAGGATTGGAGGAACACTCATTAGCAACCTGTTATGTGCAAATGATACAACCTTGCTTGCTATAAACTTAGAGGTCTTAAAATACTTACTGGTAAAGATTAAAGATGACAGTCTTCAGTATAGATTGCATCTCAATGTAAAGAAAACAAAAATCCTCACCACTGGACCAATAAATATTATAATATTAAATGGAGAAAAGATTAAAGTTGTCGAAGATTTCATTTTGTTTGGATCCGGAATCAACACTCATGGAAGCAGCAGTCAATAAATCAAATGACATATTGCATAAGGCAAATTTGCTGCAGAAGACCTCTTTAAATTGTTAAGGATCAAAGATAGCAGTTTGAGGACTGAGGTGTGCCTTACCCAAGCCATGGTATTTACAATGACCTCCCTCTTAGGCATGTGAAAGTTGAACAGTGAATAAGGAAGACCGAAGAATTGATGCATTTAAATTAAGGTGTTGGAAAAGAATATTAAAAATACCATGGATTTCCAGAAGAACAGAAAATTTTGTATTGGAATAAATACAGCCAGAATGCTCCTTAGAAGGTAAGATGGCGAAACTTCATATCTCAAGCTTCCGGCATGTTATCAGGAGAGACCAGTCTCTGGAGAAGGACACCATGCTTGGTAAAGTGGAGAGTCAGGGGAAAAGATGGACTTACACAATGGTTGCAACAATGGGCTTAAATGTAACTACAACTTTGAAGACAGCACAGAATTTCCTTCAGTTGTGTATGGTGTCACTATTCACAACTTACTTGCTGGCAACTAACAGCAACAATAGCAAACAACAATGTGGGGAAAATTTGTCTCTATTCTAGACATTTGAATGGAGCACTTTCGAATGCAGCAAAACCCAACCTATAGCTAAAATGTTGCTCTACTGTTTTTTGTTTGAATATTTATTTAAGGAGTGCAAAGAAAAATTCATGTAGCTCTCTATTGGAAATTAATTGCACATCATTTTAATGGTGAGTTCCTGTGGCATGAAAGCATTGTAAACATATAGCATTTCCAGAACCTGTGGAGCAGTAATTTTCCCCATATAAACATAATTTTATATTTTTGAAAAGAAGATTTTAAAAAATATCTGACAAAGAAAAAGCCCTGCCAAGGTAATCTTCTTAGGCAAATCTCTGTTTGATATGGAACACTGAATAGGAAAATAGGAACAGCAGTCTACATATGGCCTGCTGAGATCTTCTGCCAAGCAGTGGACTTCTTTACCTAAAAGAACTTTTGTCCCAAGTTAATTTCTTGGATATCTGTATGTCGGTACAAAATCATTTTGTAGTCTTCAGGTAGCCAATGAATGCACAAAAGAAAGGAAATGCTGCCCACCTAGAAAGCTAGAATTATGTGTATTTCTGGCCTGGGAAGAGCGCTGGAAAGTACTGCGAAGTAGCCTTCCTAACAACCTTCTTCATAAAACTGACTCTTAAAAGAATTTTCCATTCACTTGAAATTTTGTTTAAACTACTCTAATTGGCTTTGGCAGTGAGGGGCAATATAGTCTTTTTCTATTATTCTATTGCAGCATAAACAGTCAGTGCTGGGTGGAGAATTTCTAAAATCAGGTTGTAATAAGAAGATGGTAATCTTTTTGTAGACTGAGATATTTGTCACTTCCATCAGCTCTGCTTTCATCAAACTGCTCTTGCCTAAAAACAACTTCACTAAGTTTCCTTGCTCCTGAATTATGAACTCACCTTTCCCAGTCATGGAAGAGATGCACTGAATCAATGAACAGGAACCTTACTTCCTCCTCAACCCAGCCAATTTTCTTATATACTCTTTTAGCTACATGTGCCCCTTCTTCTCATAGCCACAGTTTTGCATTTGGTTTGTGAGTGTTTGGTTAGTATATATCTTCTCCATGGTAATGCGGAAGTGAATTCTGAAAAACTGAGTTCTAGTTTAAATAAATCAGAAACCAAACACATTGCTAAAGAGTCTATTACGACTCATAGAGACCCTGTAGAGAAAAGCAGGACTGAGACTTAAACTTCTGAGACTGTAACTCTTTATGGAACAATTCAATCCCATGTTTCTTCCACTGAGAGGTTAAGGGGTTTGAACGATAGACTTTACTTAATCTATTGTGCCACCAGGATTCCTAGTTTAGCTAAACATGTCCAGAATTAATTCTAGATAGAAATACTATCATAGAGAAAAGTGAAGTAATGATTCAAAATTAATTTTTAAAATTTATTTCCAATAGTTATACTGTATCAGCTTGGTATGTACATAGGTGGTACAGTGATTAAACACTCAACTGCTAACCAAAAGGTTGGAAGTTCAAACTCACCAGCCAATTCACCGGAGAAATATATGGACTGGGAATAAAGATTTACAGCCCTGGGAATATACCAATCTGTCTTGGAAGAAGTACAACCAGAATTCTACTTTGAAGCAAGGTTAGCAAGACTTCATCTTTCATACTTTGAACATGTTGTTAGGAGGGACCAGTCCCTGGAGAAGGATATAATGCTTGGAAAAATGGAGGGTAAGTTAAAAAGAGAAAGACCTCCAGTGAGATGGATTGACAACGAAGGACTCAAACATAAAAGCACTTGTGAGGATAACACAGCACTGGTCAGTGTTTCCTTCTGGTGTGCATAGGTTAGCTATGAATAAGAAACGGCTCAAAGGCACCTTATAGTAAAAATTTACTAACTGATATATATATCAGTTACATAATAGTATTTAATGATTTTGTTGTTGATGTTACGTGCCACTGAGTCAGTTCCAACTCACAGATACCTTGTATAGAGTTTCCTAGGAGAAGGTGGTGAGTTTGTACCACTGACCTTGTGATCTACAGTTTATCCTATAGCACCACAAAAAGACTCTGTACTTCATTATGTATACATGTGTGTATATGTGTGTGTTTTTCTGATGTGCATAAGGTTGCTATGAATCAGTACTAAAACCGACAGACACCTCAAACAACAATACACACACACACATATATATTTATATATATAATGGAATACAATAATAAATAATATGATAGTATGTGAGTACTGGTATGGTCCTTTGGGAAAGCACTGGCCTACAAGGTCAGTTTGAACCAGAAAGTTGGTGGTTCAAATTCACCAGAAGTTCCTCAGAAACCCTATCTGTGATTCAGAATTGACTCAACAACAGTTAATAATAACAACAATGTTATATTTCTAAAATTTTTATACCAAAGAACTAATGAAATTCTTGTTGTTGTTTTTGTTAGGTGCCATCGAGTCGGTACTGACCCATAGCGACCTTATGTAAAGCAGAATGAAAGACTGCCCGATCCTGGGCCAACCTCACTACTGTTGCCACACTTGAGTCCATCGATGCTGCCACTTGGCCAATCCATCTCATT
>NW_006408836.1:418421-419088 GCF_000296735.1 Chrysochloris asiatica
TTGACAACGTCAAACTTTTCTGTTTATCATGATGTTGATTTTGGTCCAGTTGTGAAGGTTTTTATTTTCTGTACATTGAGACGTAATACATTCTAAAGTCTGTAACCTGTAAGTGTTTCAAGTTATCTTTCTTTCAGCATGCAAGCTTGTATTATTTACATATCACAGGTTGATAACAAATCTTCATCTAACCCTAATGCCACATTCTACTTCATAAAGTCCAACCTCTTATGTTATTTGCTCAGCATATATATAGATTGAATAACTGTGGTAAAAGGATGGAACACTGACACATACCTGTCCTTGTTTTAAATCATTCAGTATTCCCTTGTTCTGCTCAAAGACTGCCTCTTGGCCTATGTACAGGTTCAAATAGGCACAATTAAATGTCTGAAATACTCATTCTTTGCAATGTTATATATGATTTGTTATGATCCACACAGCCTTTGCACAGGCAAACACCTTTCTAGCAGTCTCTGCCTTCAGTCAAGATCCATTTGATACCAGCATTAATGTTCCTCATTCCGCACCTCTTCTAAATCTGCTTTGAACTTCTAGTATTTCCCTGCAACTATTTTTTAACTCTTTACAGCAAAATTTTGCTTCACTTTAGTATTAATGATGTTGTTGCTCTTGTCAGGTGCCATCAAGTCGGAACCAACTCATA
>NW_006408836.1:419794-420622 GCF_000296735.1 Chrysochloris asiatica
TTGTTAATGAGTCTTCCTCCAATCCTGATGCCACGTTTTTCTTCATAGAAACTAGCTTCTCAGATTATTTGCTCAGCATACAGGTTGAATAAGTGTAGTGAAAGAATACAACCTTGTATTCAACCTTGAATTTAAAACATTCAGTGTTCCCATGTTCATGTTCTGTTGAATAAGTACAGTGAAAGAATACAACCTTTTATAAACCTTGAATTTAAAACATTCAATGGCCCCATGTTCTGTTCGGATAACTGCCTCTTGGTCCAGGAACAGATTCCTCATGAGCACAATTAAGTGTTCAAAATACTCATGTTCGCAATGTTGTCCATAGTTTGTCATGATCCGTACAATCAAAAGCCTTTGCGTAGTCAATAAAGTACAGGTAAACATCTTTCTGATATTATTTTCTTTCAGCCAAGATCCATCGGACATCAGCAATGGTATGCCTTGTTCCAAGGCCTCTACTGAATCCAGCTTGAACCTCTGGAAGCTCTCTGTCAATGTATGATTGTAGCCATTTCTGTATGGCCTTTAGCAAAACTTTACTCATTGTCCCATGATTTCTGCATTCTGTTGGGTCACCTCTCTTTGGAATGGGCACAGATATGGATCCCTTCCAATCAGTCAGCCAGATAGTTGTTCTCCAAATTTCTTGACAGAGATGAGTGAGTGCCTCTTATGCCGCCTCATTTCTTGAAAAATTTCAAGTTGTATTCCATCAATTCTTTGTTCTTTGCTAATTCTTTCAATGCACCTTGAACTTCTTCCTTCAGTATCATTGGCTGTTGAACATATGCTACCTCTTGAAATGGTTGAACATTAACAATTTCC
>NW_006408836.1:421338-422444 GCF_000296735.1 Chrysochloris asiatica
GACTTGTTTTCATTTTCTTCAGCTTCAGTTTGAATTTGCATATGTGTAATTGATGGTCTGTTCCACAGTCTGCCCTTGGCCTTGTTTTCACTGATGATATGGAGCTTTTCCATCATGAGTAAGTCAGGGAATAATTTATTTTCAAATCTTTTCAGAATATTTTCTATACCTATTTCTTGGTTCTTACCTATACTGGACTTCTTTTCTAATCTTCTATGCTGTATGGTGTTAAGTTCCACTGAGTGAATAATGACTCACAGTGACCTTGTATAGGGTTTTTGAACCACCAACCTTGTGGTTAGCAGTCCTACAGTGCCACAGCAGGACTGTGTTATATACTTTTTTAAAAAATAAATTAAATTCATTACCTTACATCTTTACCCATACCTTGTAATACTATTGCAACTCCCAGGGATATCAATTTTACTCAAAGACTTAAAAGAAATCATTACATTGTAACATCTTAACAGGCATTTTTATTTAATTGGTTTCTTGAATGAGAATGGCTTAGTGGTTATTGTGTAGTTGTTAGGAGTGGTTGATTTAGTTCCAACTCATAATGATCCTGTATAAGCAGAACAAAACGCTGCTCAGTCCATTGCTATCCTCACAGTCGGGGCTATGCTTCAGCCTAGGTTAACGTATTTCAAGGAGTGTCTTTTTTTTCACTGACCTTCTACTTTACCAAGCATATTGTTTTTCTCCAGGGGCAGGTCCCTCCTAATATCATGTTCAAAGTATGTGAAACAAACTCTAGCTATTTTCACTTTGAGGACATTTCTGGCTATACTTCTTCCAACATAGGTTTGTTAGTTCTTCTAGGAATGTACTGTTGTTTTTGTTAGATGCCATTAAGTCGGTACCAACTCATAGTGACCCTATGTACAACAGAACGAAACATTGTCTGGACCATGGCATATTAAATAATCTTTGCCAAGGTTAATAATTCAAAAGCATTAATTATTCAACCTTTCATACATATTTGTTCAATTTTTGCATTAATATGAAGCTATTGAAAATTAAAATGACTTGGGTCAGGCACATCTTAGTCCTCAAAGTAACATGTTTGGTTTTTATCACTTATTTCAAGAGGTCATTTGTAACAG
>NW_006408836.1:425569-426707 GCF_000296735.1 Chrysochloris asiatica
TGTTCCATCTGGCAAGATCCATGTGTATAGTCATCTGTTATACCTATTAATAATTACCAACAACTTGTCTGTAACATTGTCGTACTGTGGTGACTTTTGAGTTGCTGTGATTCTGAAAACTACCAGTATTTTAAATACCAGCAGGGTCACCCATGGTGGACAGGTTTCAGATGAGTTTCCAGATGAAGACAAACTAGGAAAAAGGAGTGACAGACTACTTCCAAATATTTAGTCACTGAAAACATTATGGATAGCAGAGAAACACTGTCAGATATAGTGCCGGAAAATGAGCCACTCAGGTTGTAAGGCACTCAAAATGCGACTGGGGAAGAACTGCCTCCTCAAACTAGAGTTGACCATGATGACACGAATGAAGTAAATCCCATAGGAGAAAAGCCCGTGGGACCTTCATTTGATGATGGGGCACAATTCAAAATGAAAAGAAAGAGCTATAATTATCCATTGAAAATAGGAAAATGGACTGTGTGAAGTACGAATCTAGGAAAATTGTAAATTGTCAAAAGTAAACTGGAATGCATAAACATCGGTATCTTAGGCATTAGTGAGCTGAAATAGACTGGTATTGGCCATTTTTAATCTGACAACCATATGGTTTATTAATCTGGAAATGAACAAACTGAAAAGGAATGGTGTTACATTCATTGTCAAAAGAACATATCCAGATCAGTGATGAGGTACAACGCTGTCTGTAATAGGAAAATATCCACTTGCCTACAGGGAAGACCAGTTAATACCACTATTATTCAAATTCATGCACCAATCACTAAAGCCAGTGTGGATGAAATAAAACAATTCTACCAAATTCTTCAATCTGAAATTGATCAAACATGCAATCAAGATGTATTGATCATTATTGGTGATTGGAATGTAAACGTTGGGAGCAAAGAAGAAGAATAAGTAGTTGGAAAATATGGCTTTGGTGACACAAATTATGCTAGAGAATACATGATAGAATTCTGTTAAATCAATAATCTGTTCATTTCAAATACCTTCTTTAGATAGCACAAGAGATGATCATACACATGAACCTCACCAGATGGAAAACATAGAAATGAAATTAACTGCATCTGCTGAAAGAGATGATGGAAAAGCTCCATATCTTCAGTCAAAACAAGGC
>NW_006408836.1:426807-427334 GCF_000296735.1 Chrysochloris asiatica
GAAATACCATTTACAATAACTACCCAAAGGATGAAATATTAGGAATAAACGTAACCAGAGAAACAAAGGACTTATAAAAAGAGAATTGCAAAACAATATTACAAGAAACCAAAAGAAACTTACAAAAGTGGAAGGCCATACTATCTTCTAGGATAGGAATACTCAACATTATGAAAATGTCAATATTACCCAAAGCAATTTACACATATAATGCAATCCCAAAACCAGTCCAGCGGCATTCTTCAAAGAGATGGGAAAGACAATGACAAATTTTATATAGAAATGAAGGAGACCCAGGATAAGCAAAACACTGCTCAAGAAGAAGAACAAGGTTGGAAGCCTCTCACTCCACAATTTCAAAATCTACTACACAGCTACAGTGGTCAAAACAGCCTGGTACTGGTACAATGACAGATACATAGATCAATGGAACAGAATTGGGAATCCAGAAATTAACCCATCCACCTACATCCAACTGATTTTTGATAAAATGCCTAGGTATATTGCATGGGGAAGAGATAGTCTCT
>NW_006408836.1:428898-429436 GCF_000296735.1 Chrysochloris asiatica
CTTCACTTTCAGCAAACAAGGTTGTATCATCTGCATATCACAGGTTGTTAATGAGTCTTCCTCTAATCCTGATGCCACATTTTTCTTCATAGAAACCAGCTTCTCAGATGATTTGCTCAGCCTACAGATTGAATAAGTATGGTGAAAGAATACAACCTTGTTGCACACCTCTCTTAATTTTAAACCATTCAGTATTCCCATGTTCTGTTTGAACAACTGCCTTTTGGACCAGGTACGGATTCTTCATGAGTACAATTAAGTGTTCCAAAAATACTTATATTTCGCAATTTTGTTCATAGCTTGCCATGATCCACACAATCGAAAACATTTGCATAGTCAATAAAGCACAGGTAAACATCTTTCTGATATTCTCTGTTTTCAGCTAAGATCCATTGGACATCAGCAATGATATCCCTCTTTCCACAACCTTTGCTGAATCCAGCTTGAACCCTAGAAGTTCTCTGTCAATGTATGATTATAGCTGTTTCTGTATTATCTTTAGCAAAACTTTACTTGCATGGGATATCAAAGAGATTGT
>NW_006408836.1:430580-432441 GCF_000296735.1 Chrysochloris asiatica
TGAAGAATGGATAAAAATACTGTGGTACATACACACAATGGAATACTATGCTACCTTGAAGAACAACAAGGAAGCTGCAAGCCACCGCATAACATGGATGAACGTTGAAGACATTATATTGAGTGAAATTGTTGTTATTGTTATGTGCCATGGAGTCGGTTCCGACTGATAACGACCCTGCAAAAGGAGAAATACTGCATAGGACCATTATTGCAAAAGACTAAGAAACATTATTTGGGGGACAGACCCTATAAATGTCTCAAATAAAGCAAAATGTTTGGTCCAAACTCCCACCTCATGCAGCAGATATCCCACCAGATGGAAAAACCATATAAATGGCCAACTGTGGGAAAAGTTTCAGTCATAGTGCACATTTCATTAGACACCAGAGAATCCACACTGGAGTGAACCTTGCAATGTCTTGACTGTGGGAAAAGTTTCCATGACAGTTCAAATTTCATTACTCATAGGAGAATTCACACAGGTGAAAAACCTTATCAATGTGGTGAGTATGGGAAATGTTTCAATCAGAGTTCGAGCCTTATAATTCACCAGCAAATTCACACAGGAGAAAAATACTATCTTTGTGAAAAGTGTGGAAAAAGCTTCAATAACAGTTCTCATTTTAGTGCAAATAGGAGGATACACACAGCATAGAGACTCCATGTATGCCCTGACTGTGGAAAGAGTTTCAGTAAGAGTTTTGACTTATTAGCACATCACAGAACCCACACATGAGAGAGACCCTATGGGTGTCATGGTTGTGGCAAGTGCTTCAATAAAGTCTCTGTCCTTAATAAGCACCAAGAAATCTATACAAGAGACAAGCTTTTGTCACATAGCACCACAGTAAGCCCATGAGAATTTAGAAAGACCTTTAATAAATTTATTGTTTGTAAAGTCTTTCAATAGTGAGATCCATTCCTGTTCTGTGCCCAACTAGCTTAGGAAATACTTTAGGACCAATTTCATTGTTCTTTATCTTTCTACTGGATTTTGAACCAACTTTGTGATGAAATCATATTAAGGAATGAAGGGAATTTCAGTTCCTCTCTGCCTGAATTTAAATCAACAGATAACATGTTTTCCTCTAAGTGCCTATATTGTTTCCTTAATAAAGAAAATGTAGTAGTAGAAAAAAAAAAAGAAAGAAAAGAACAGGAATCCGGGAATTGATGGAATACTAACTGAAGTCTTTCAACAAACTGAAGTAGCACTGGAGGCACTCAGTCATCAATGACAAGAAATTTGGAAAACAACCACCTGGCCAACTGATTGGAAGACATCCATGTCAATTCCAGAGAAAGGTGACTCAACGGAATGCAGAAATCATCAGACAATATCATTAACATCACATGCAAGCAAAATTTTGCTTAAGAAAATTCAAAAAGGACTGCAACAGTGTGACTTTTGTCACACTGTAAATGTGTGACTGCCAGAGGTTCAAGTCAGATTCAAACGATGACATAGAACAAGGGATGTCACTGTTAATGTCAGATGGATCTTGGCTGAAGGCAGAGAAAGATGTTTTCCTGGCTTTATTGACTACACAAAGGCTTTTGACTATGTGGATCATGACAAGCAATGGACAACATTGTGGAGAATGAATATTCCAGAACACTTAATTGTGCTCATAAGGAAATTACACATGGACCAAGAGGCAGTTGTTCAAACAGAAGATAATGGAACAATGAATGGTTTAAATTAGGAAGGTGTTCATCAGGGTTGTATTCTTTCTTCATATTTATTCAGTCTGTATATGAAGTACATAATCTGAGAAGTTAGATTATGTGAAGAACGTGGCATCCGAATCGGAGGAATACTCATTTATAACCTGCAATATGCAAATGATACAACCTTG
>NW_006408836.1:433520-434726 GCF_000296735.1 Chrysochloris asiatica
AACCACATGAGAACATATTTCCCATTTCACAATCTATACACATGCAAAGTAAAATTTAATAAGATAAAAATGATGAAAAAATTAAGGTTCTCTATGGGAAACAAACCAAAAACATCTTTTCATTTGGAAGAAAGGAATTAAAAATTCATTCAAAATATACTTGCCCTTATCAAACCTACTTTGTCTTTACCATACTGGGAATTAGTTTTGCTTTTCTTATGCAGCAATTCAATTGACATTTCCACTCTCAGGTACCATTTGTTAAACAAGCTTTCATTTCATTGCAGTCGCTAAAATATTTATCCTTTGATTAATGACTATAGCACATTCTATCTGTTTTGATCCTCATTTAAAAGAGAAACACATCAAAATTATTCTAAAACACTGAACATTTTATATTTACATTACTGACTAAAGTGAAATTTGGAAACATTTTACATGCTTTTATAAAGCCTTAACTAAAAACAGAACCATATATTCCAAGTATGATAGAAAACTTGAACATGCTATTCTTACAAAGGGAGGACAAAAATTATATTTTTGGGTAACTTCAGCTTCTTTTGTCAGGTAATTATTAAAACCTTGATGGGAATAATAAGCTTTTGTTAGGTTTTGTGTTAATTTTAATGCGGTGATCAAATAAGAATTGTTATTATCGGTATTCAGAGAAAAATAAAGCTGCTCAGTGACAATACTACTACACTAAAACATGCTCACACCACAAACGGTGTTTATCCAAGATTCTACATGATGAAATTAAAGTGTTAGGTATTGAGAAAAATTCACCCTCAGTGAACTACTCTTTCCTTCCCTAAGAAACCCAACTCATCATGAATAGTCCAATGGGCCTTTGTTCATTTATTCATCCAAGCATCCAGAAAGCAGATTTCCAAGTGCCTCCTACATACAGTACAAGGCACAGGGACATTAAAATAGAAATCAACATCTTGTTTTTGTCTTACAAGGAGGACTTGGGAAAGAGATACAATATATTACAAAAAGTGCATTCACAGAAAACTACACAGTGTTATTGGAGCACAGAATCATTTACTCATGGACAAGGTGAGGTTTCCCAGAGAATATAGTACATTGACTTGTCTTAAAGAATACCCTACTATTTTCTTCTTCCTACCCTACTTCTCAGAGCTTACCAGGTGTTGCAAACACAGTAGTCTACAGGATATAAGTGTTGTTGTTGTTGTTGTT
>NW_006408836.1:443586-448695 GCF_000296735.1 Chrysochloris asiatica
GGTATGGGGGAAGGATTGTATGGAGGGGATTGTAACCATGGCAATGAGAAGATATAGGATAGAATGAATGTAAAACTAATGTTCTCCCATGTAAACTATCACATAATTCACAATAAAACATTTAATATATAAAAAAAAGAGTTGTTTTTTCACTTTGCCAGTCAAAAGACAGATGATTATCTCCATGCCTTCTAATCTCTAAGTGATACACATCAAGCTCCCCACGTACTTGCTTGGTTATCAATAAATGAAGGACCTAGAAGCTTCTACAGCCCACAGGTTTTTAGGGAATACAATTCAATCCACAACACCACCCTTAGGGAGCTTAAAATTAGATATATGAATAATAAGATTCTTCATATCACAGTTAAATTGGTTTAATTCTGTAATGAGTCCATATACCTACTCATAGTGGAACTGGTCTTATTTGTCTTTCAAATGTATTTTACTCTTCAGGCATTTTGGAGCCATTAAATTTTATTTAACAACCATGGGGAAGGATGTTCTGTAGCAATATGAGTCAGTACATGTGGTTTTAGGAGTAAGGAGAACCCATGCTTGCTCAGGACATCAGAATCTATCATCAAGCATTACTTGTCTCTGCACAGATTTCATTGGCATCACCAGCAGCAATGGTGACTTGGCTCACTTCAGAGGCACCCACAATAGGTATGTCTTGCAAGAAAGCCACAAAAATGTATAAACTGAGAGAATTCATTTGAGTTCACACAAATTGAAAAGGGATGGATTTGGAGCAGGCCTGAAAGTCCAATAACAGGATAGGGAGATTAGGGACAAGGAATGAAAATATGAGAAAACTTGTGTGCAATGGATTCTATGTATCCAATGTTGACCCTTCAGGTCTTGAATCTTGGTGTATGCATTTTCCAGGAATCTAAATGCAACTTGTGTTTCTTGACAGGAAGAGGTTCAAATATGTGACCAAAATAATCATCAACATCTCCAGTATCCTCTGTCTGAGATATTTTGTGGCAGTGAGCAGAAAGAGCATGGACAGAGAAGTCCATTGATTTGCACCTTTTTATCAGGTTCCCACTTACTAATTGATGTGTATAAGTCAGAGTCACCCTAGCCCATAAACCTCAATTTTCTGAGCTATCAAATAGAAACAATAATATTTTGCTCAAGTCCCTCAATTACTTTGGAACTCACATTAAGCAAAGAATGTGCTATATCTATAGATGGTCTAGTCTCCTGTGAGTAAGACATCATGTGCTCAAATCAGGCTCCCAGTAGATTCCTTAAACTCAAAGTGAGGAAAAATAAGTATTCCTACCTACAAGGATATAATGATACTCCAAACCCTAGAAGTCCAGTCCACCATCCTTCACCCTACAAAGGGTAAGGCAGTCAGGAATGTTCTAGCACAAAATAAACATATGCCACTTTCTATAGATTAACTCACATTTGAAATACAATCTATGAGAGCCAAAAGTCTAATGAATGAATCTGTTTTGGGAATAAGTGACAGATATTTGGAATGAAATTTTAAAAATCAGTTGAGATTCTAAGAAACTGTCTCTTAATTTGTTATCAACTTTTAAAATTATGAATATAGATGATTTCCTGAAAGAGCAGAAATCCTTCTCCTATCCCCAAATTTTCCACATCCCCATTGTTCCAGAGAAGAAGCTATAAAAACATAACCTTCCTAAATGTTATTTCTTTTGTCAGTATTTAGGGAGAAAAGCCTATTGAATTTCTTCAGCCTCTAGCTCTGTCTACTCAATGGAGCCAGAGGAGAAAAGAAACACAATTAGAGACATGAGCTGCCCTCCTACAGAAACCCTGGAGAAAGACTTCTCCCTTAATATTGCTTATCCATGAGCTGATCATATTGCCAGGGGAGAGAGACACGAGATACTTTTTCCAGTAGTTTATCATTGTCAGCAGGCATTTGGTTGCTGGCAATAAGGAGCTTTATTTTTATTTTCTCTATTTCCTTTTTAATATAATTCAACAATACACCTCTCTCCTATTCACTTTGTAGCAAGTATAACAATCTTACTGTTATGTTAAATCATGCTGTAGGATCAGCACTGGACTGTGAACCACAAGGTCAGTAGTTCAGACCCACCAGATGCTCCTTGAAGACCCTACACAGGGTCGCTAGGAGTTGGAACCAACTAGACAGCACTTAACAATAACAGAATTCCATTTTCCTGGTGTGGCGTTATAGCATCAGCACTGGATTGCTAACCACAAAATCAGCAGTTTGAACCACCAGCTACTCCTTGGTAGCCATATACAGGGTCACTATGAGTTGAAAATGACTCAGAAGCACTTAGCAACAACAACCCTATTTTAATTTAACAACAACTCCATTTTGAAATCTAGGTTTTCAGAATTAAAATATGCAACATGAAATTAGTTGTACAAAGGTAGGTGCTTAGATTTCTACTCAAAAAGTCTAAGATCTTAGTTCTACAATTTTGTCATCACTTGGCTTTAGTAGTTGGTGCATAAATTTGAATAATAGTAGTATTAACTAGTCTTCCATGTACACATATTGGTATTATCCTATCACAGGCAGTATTTTACTTCATGATCATTGGACAAAACAGAAATCAGTACTCTCAAGCTTTTGCATTACACTGAGGAAAATGAACAATAAAAAAGATAATTAAGTAGATGATATGGCCTGCAGATGATAAGTGCCTAGATGGAAAAATCAACTCTGGGAAGGGAGCTTTGAAGTGTTGGAGAGAGTATAGCATTGTACTTTTGATAAGAGGTCAAGTGTCTAGAGGTCCCAGGTATTGCTGATGCTGCTGGTGTGGTTACCACAACTCTGATTATAGCATTGTCCTTATGATTTGCCTACTAAAAATAAATTCTGACTTAGATAAGCAGAGATTTTAATTTAAAAGACTACTGTAATAGGGAAACTGTTCTGATCTCAGGAATCTGCAGGCATTTCAAAATCAAACATGAAAAGGTTTTTCTTTTATAGGAAGGGCTCAGTTCAAGCTCACCAGCTGCTCCTCACCAGCTGCTCCTCGGAAGCCCTATACAGGATCGCTTTGGGTCCGAATTGACTCAACAGCACTTAACAACAATAGTAAGTAAGGGAGAGGTCAGTAAATAAGATAGGAGGTCAGGCTTTTTATTACAACCTAAAGTAAGAGAGTGGGCTATAAAATACATGGCAAAGGGAGAGGAAATTAAAAGCCCTGGAGCCAGAGAGAGACTTGCAAGGTCAAAGAAGGCCAGTGTGACTTTAGCAAAGTGATGAAGGGTAGAATCAAAAATAAAGTCCCAGAGATGAGGGGAGGAGCAATCACAGAGTGCCTTGTAGGGATTAAGAGTATGGACTTTAATTTTTACTGTGAAGGAGATGTAAGCCTTTGTAGAGTTTTAAATGGATTAAATCTAACACATTTTAACAGGATTACCCCTGATTGCTGTGTTAAAAATCAAGAGTGGAGAGAAGCAAAAGCCAAAGCCAAAGCCAATGTGGAAGTTGTAATAATCATCTGGTGAAATTGACTTAATTAACCATAGACATACAGCATGCTTCAATTCAGTAGTTTAGTCTGTGTCGCATGTATATGATGGCACAGTTAAACCCATACACAATGCTCAATGTGGGCATGGAAATATTAAACTTCATAAAATATGTGATCTTGTTTTATAATGTCTATGAAAAAAGAAAAAGAAAAAAATACTGAAGCTTATATTCAAGATTATGCCTACAGATCAAGTTCCAAATAATCAGAAGGCAGTTACTTCCTAAGCTTTCTCTGCTTTCCTAGAAAAGATAAAACCTTCAGCTAACCTCCACTCCCCATATCACCACTCCCTCCAGTCCTGCTGAGCTGAGCAGAGACAAGCCAAATTGCCAATCACATAGCAGCCAAATTTGTATTTATGAGTACTTAATTAATGGCATCTTGGTGTGGTGCTGTGGGATAAAACACTGGACCACAAGGTCAGTTTGAACTGCAGGGTTGGCACTTAACAACAACAATTGCAGGATATTATTGCTTTTGTTATTTACATGAGCAATGATTCAAATTACTTATCTTGAATAGTAGAAAAAATAGTGTGCTGCTGAAGGGTCAGCGCTGGACTTCGGACCACAAGGTCAGCAGTTCAAACCCACCAGCAGCTACTCAAAAACTCTACACAGGGTTGCTATGTGTCAGAACCAACTTTATGGCACTTAACAACAACAAAAGCAGCAACAACAAATGTCTCATGTAATACTTGGGACATACTTACACTAATATATTTGTTGTTTATCTGAAATAAAAATTGAACTGGGCATACTCTATTTTATTTGGAAAGATTTCTACATTACCTCTTGTTTCCCTAGCTTTTTTTTGCCCTGAAATATAAATACAATCATTGTAGTACTTTGGGGATGAATGAGAGAGGTGAACCAAAGATACATCCAAATTACTTTAAGTATTTGAAGAAAATTATATACTCTGATTCTTATCTTGCAATTATCAAAACATATAATAAAACATATATAGCATGTTGTTGTTATGTGCCGTGGAGTCGGTTCTGACTCATAGTGACCCTGTACAGGGTTTCTGAGGCTGTAAATCTTTACGGGAGCAAAAAGCCTCATCTTTCTCCCATGGAATGGCTGGTAGTTTCGAACTGCTGACCTTGTGGCTCACAGCCCAATTCGTAACCACTACGCTACCAGAGTTCCTTGAATATAGCATGTACTGGATAGTAAAACATGAGAATGTTGGGTGTGTAATATTTGTGAAGTCTTGATGTGTTCCAATTTGTTAGAGGCATTATTTAGAAGTATAATCATGAGAGTTTTTTTCTTTCTTTCTGTTGAGGTACAATCCATAATGAAGGATGTAGTCTTTGATCTTCATCAGCAAGTACCTCAAGTCCTCTTTTCCTTCAACAAGCAAGGTTGTGCCATCTATATATACAAGATGTTATTGACTCTTCCTCCCTGTATAGAATTTCCAGGAAGCGACTGGTTGCTTTGAATGGCCAACCTGGTGGTTGGCAGTCCAATGTTTATCCTATAGCACCACACCAGTACTCTAGTAATTAGCATGGGAATTCTATTTTTTCTGCATCTTATGAAATGGAATCAAAATTGAAATCTTT
>NW_006408836.1:449590-458088 GCF_000296735.1 Chrysochloris asiatica
TGTTGAGGAGCAAAGATGTCAGCTTGAGGACTAAGGTGTGCTTGACCCAAGCCATAGTATTTTCAATAACCTCATATGCATGCACAAGCTGGACAGTAAATAAGGAAGACCATAGAATTATTAATACTTTTGAGTTATGGTGTTGGAAGAGAGTATTGAAAGTGCCATGGGCTGCCAAAAGAACCAATAGATCTGTTTTGAAAGAAGTGCAGCCAGAGTGCTTCTTGGAGGCTAAGATGGCCAAACTTTATCTTTCATACTTCGGACATATGGTCAGGAGGGACCAGTCACTAGAGAAGGATATCATATGTAAGGTGGAAGGTCAGAGAAAAAGAGGAAGACCCCCAACAAGATGGATTAGCCAAGTGGCAGCATGGATGGACTCAAAAGTAGTGAGGTTGGCCCAGGATCGGGCAGTGTTTCGTTCTGCTGTGCATAAGGTCACTATGGGTCGGTACTGACTTGATGGCACCTAACACCAACAACAATGAAATGGAACAAGAATCCAGGTGTGGCACTGTACTGCAAGATCAGTTTGAACTGAAAGGTTGTTGGTTCAAACTCAGCAGCTGCTCTTCAGAAACCCTATACAGGGTCACTATAAGTTGATCTGACTTGATGGCACTTAATTACAACAACAACATAAAATGGAACAGATACATCTCAGATCCATAAAATGTTTGAAATGGAAGAGTCTATAGAAATAATCATCTCTAAGTATTCACTTCATATTACTTATAAATATCAAATGAATAAATCCTTGACAAGCAAAGTGACTTTTCATAGAATTCATAATAAATAATGGCATTGTTGATATTAATTACAGTCAATTTGATTCTAACGTCAGGACAGCATTTGTGCAGAGCAGAAGAGCTCCATAGAGGTTTCCAGTTTTTGCCTTTTGGAAGCAGATTGCCGAGTTGTCTTTTGATGTACCACTGAGTGGTTTTAAACTACTGACCTTTTGACTTATCATCAGGGTTTAAACATTTGAGCCACCTGGGAATCCATACTACACTTTAAACTTCAGTCTTTAAACATAAGTCTACCCTTTTCCATTTTCCTATATAAGGTCATATGAGTCTGACCCGACATTTAACAACCACCATGACCACCACCATGCAATGTAGCCATTCTATTACTATCCAAGCAAGATAAAACAAAGAATTCTATATGAATATAAATGATGCTTTTGTTGCCAGGTGTTGTCTTCCATTGATTTTGACTCATAGTAATCCCAGGTGTACAGGGTAGAACTGTTCCTTAGTGTTTTCAAAGCTGTAACCTTTTGGAAACAGATCACCAGACCTGTCGGGAGGCATCTCTGACTGGGTTCAAACTGCCAACACTTTGGCTAGTGGTCTAATGTTGTTTTGTTGTTAAGTGCCTTTGAGTCAGTTCCAACTCATAGTGGCCCTGTTTAAGTGTTTCTGATGGTGGTGGTTATGTGCTGTGGAGTCGGATCCCAATCATAGTGACCCTGAATAGTGTTTCCAAGAGTAAATCTTGACTGGAACAGAAAGTCTCATCTTTCTCCTGTGAAACAGATGGTAGTTTTGAACTGCTGACCTTGAGGTTAGCAGCTCAACTCGTAACCACTACGCTATTTAACTCTTTTTACCACTCATGACTCTGGTGGATATAGTAGCATTATTTATGACAGCCCCAAACAGGAAACAATCTTACATTAAGGTTAATGAAAAAAGACAGATATAAAAAACTTTATATTTTAAAAATCTATTTTTATAAAATATTCAGAAACTCTTTATTTAAATCTATAAAGAAAGTAAGTAGATAAGTTGCTGTCTAGGGATTGAGGGGTGTGAAAGATTGATTGCAAAGTGGAACAAAGAATATTTTTAGGGTAATGGAAATGTTCTAAACCTAGACTGCAGAGATAATTGCAGAACGCTCTAAATTTAATAAAAAATTAATGAATTGCAGACTTAAGATGGTTAAATTTCTTGGCATATAAATTGCATTCCAATGAAGCTGTAAAAACTTAATAAAAAAAAAAACACTTATTTATCAATAATTATTCAAATATTCTAAAGGAAACAAGAAAACTGAATCCATCAGAGGCAAAAATGATAATAAATGACAAATATTCAATGTGTCATTAGAAGTAAAGAGTTGTTGTTAAGTATTATTGAGTCAGTCTGACCCATAGCAGCCCTCTACAGAGTTTCCAAGGAGTCGTTGGTGGGTCGTTGGTGGGTACAGAACCACGGATCTGCAGTTACTTCGGTGCTTATCCTACAATGCCACACTATATAGCTATATAAATTAATTCTGAAAATATGAATATTGAATGTCAGTAAATACACAAAAACTTTCTCAATATCATTGTCAGTGGATGCAACCTTAAACAATAAGAAACCTTTGTCATGCCTCAAATGGGCAAAAACAAAGAATGGTAATATTCATTGCCAGACAAGACATAAAGAAATAGACACTTATAGGCTGATAATAGATAAGTAAACAGTAACAGATTTCTTATCTATAGATAGTTTTTATCTTCATTTGAGACATATGCTTAATGAGTTTAGTAGTAAGTGGAATGATCTATGCTGTTGGTAAGTACCATTGAGTTGTTTCCAATTCAGAGTGACCCTATCAAAGGTTTTCAGGGCAGTATATCTTTGGAAGAGTAGACTGCCTTATCTTTCTCCCATGGAGCAGTTAGTAGGCTGGAACTACTGACCTTGTGGTTCACAGTCCAGTGCTTATCTTACAGAGACACCTGCTCTCTTGGAATGACCTATACTGTTTGAGTTATTTCCCTCCCACATTAACAAAGAGATCAAATTTAGCATCAATAATAATATCATAATAATAAATGTATTATAAAAAATGACACCATATGCCTCCTGAGGTAATGCACTGAATAGGAATTAACAATAATTTAGTGTTCTTGCCAAAAATGCATAATTTGAATCAAATCATGAGAAAATGATCAGTCAGGGAAACTCAAATTGAGAGATATTCTGCAAAACAATAGGCCTTTATTCTTTGAAATGTCAGTGACATAAAAGATTAAAAAAAACTAAAGTGATAGGACTCCTGGTGTGGCACTGTAGGATAAGCACTGGACTGCTAACTGCAAGGCTAGTAATTCAAATTTACCAGCTGCTCCTTGGAAACCCTATACAGGGTCACTATGAGTCAGAACCAACTTGAAGGCATTTAACAACAACAACAAAGTGAAAGAATGATTAAATGTATTATGTGATCTTAGGTTAGATCCTAGACTTCATGTAACCAACTCAAAGGCATTTAACAACACATTGTTGTTGTTGTTGTTATATGCTGTGGAGTCGGTTCCGACTCATAGCGATTTCCGAGGCTATGGGAACAGAAAGCCTCATCTTTCTCCGGCGCAACAGCTGGTAGTTTCGAACTGTTGACCTTGCGGTTCGCAGCCCGATTCATAGCCACTACGCTACCAGAGCTACATGTATAATTAGAAGGAGCTCTGGTAGGTAGTTTAGTGGTTACAAGTCGGGCTGCTAAACTCAAGGTCAGCAGTTAGAAACTACCAGCCATTCCATGGGAGAAAGATGAGGCATTCTGCTCCTGTAAAGATTTACAGCCTCAGAAACCCTGTACAGGGTCGCTATGAGTTGGAAAAGGTACCTCATTTTTCTCCCATGGTACGGCTGATAGTTTCTAACTGCTGACCTTGAGGTTAGCAGCCCAACTCGTAACCGCTACACTACAAGAGCTCCCTATAGTTATATATCTCAAAAGAGTAAGAATAGAGGCTGGGGTGGAAAGGTTATTCACATTTATAGATAGTTCTCTTTTTTGTTTTCAGTTTTAATAATATGCATGTGATACATTCATTTGAAGGAACCCTGATAACCTAGTGGGTTAAAAGCTGGACTGCTAACCACAAGGTCAGTAGTTTGAATCTATCAGTTGCTCCCGGGAGCAAGATGAGGCTTTCTACTTCCATAAAGATTTAGAGCATCAGCAACCCTATACAGCATCGCTAAGAGTCAGAGCCGACTCAGTAGCACACAAGCACCACCACCACATGTATTTAGGATTTTAAATAATTAACAAAGAAAATAATTAAATGTCTTTAATATCAAGGAAAGTTGTAAATAAATGACAAATGAATCTCAAATGTCCATTCAGAACTGTGTAAGAGGCAAATAAGAAATGTTTTCATGCATGTCCAGACTCTCTCTGTTTAATGGAAGTATAGGTATTAAATAAAGGACAGAGAAAACTATTACCCAGCATATTGAGAATTTTCAACAAATTTGAAACCAGACTGCTATCAATTAAAATTTGAAACCCTAAGTTTTCACAAATCACTTCCCTTTTATAGGATTTCAAATTTTGTGCTCAATCTCCATCTTCACCTTCTAGGCCTTCGCTCTTTTTTTTTTAAACAAAAGAATTGAGCAGCAACAGAAGCCATTATTTTTGGTACTAAAGGCTAGTACAAAAATTTAAAATAAGCTCTTCTATCAGCATAAAAGGTAAAAAGTCACTGTTCTCTGAAATGGCATTATCCAGTTCCAAAAACAGGAACTTTACCTTTCAAATAAAAGAAAAATCCTTAAGCTGTACATCTCAGGTGAATCTATTTCAGACAACAGCAACCTTCTCCTCCTATAAAAGTATAGTAAACAACTATACTTTTAATGCTTAAGATTTGTTTGATATTGAATATTATTACAGCAGGGAAAAAATGAGGGACCTCAGACGCTGGCAAGAAGCAATCCATGGTGATATCCTCAGTCAAGTATGTGGCTGATTATTTGCTACTACAAGTTCATCTGAAAAGGCTTCTTTCTTTCTAAATACTTCCATCATAAAACAATTCATTTTGTATTGCAAATGAGAAACATTTCAAGATGCTAGGGAAGTACTTTATCTCTGTAAAAGAAAAACACTTTCTGCCTAAATGTTCCCTGGTCCAAGCCCTGGCAGGAAGTGACCAGGTTATCAGGACATGAAGGTTAGGAGAGAAAAAAAATGCCTCAGATGCAATCAGTCACCAATTACAGTTTATCAGCAGAAATGGGAAATAAATTTCTTTTGATTGGTGTTCCCTGTGTCTAACCCAGAGAGATTGACCTCTTCTCAATAAATAAAAATTAAAAAAAATAAAACCTGCTATGCTATTTCCCTGCAATAGTTTAGCTGTTAGGTGATATGATCATCAGCATTTTTTTTTTTTTAAGATTTGTATTTTTTTCTAAATGAATCAAGTTCCTATGTGTGTTGTGGTTCAAAGCTGGGTCTTTAATTCTCTTCTGTAGGCATTATTTCAGAATTTGTAAGGCCTTTTCCCCTAGCTATGACCATTTTTTTCAACATCTGACTAACTCATCATGGGGAAAATCAAAACTCATTTTGAGATGGCTGAAAATAAGAACCAGGACCTAGCAACATAAATCACTAAAGTAGATTTGTTGTTGTTGTTAAGTGACGTCATGTCTGTTCCGACTCTAGCAACCTTGTATAGGGTTTCCAAGGAACAGCTGGTGAGCTTGAACTTCAGACATTATGGTTCAAACTCACCTTGTGGTCTAATGCATTAACCCACAGCACCACACCAGGACTCCTGAAATGGATTTAAGAGTTAAAAAAAAAAAAAAAAAAAAATTAGTCTTAAAAATTGTATTAGAGAGATCTTAATATTTTGGATTCAGATAAGCTGGTCAGACATCAATAGATGGGTTTTGATTATGTTGTTGTTGTTTTTAAGTGCCCTCAAGTAGGTTCTGAATCATAGTGACCCTTTATAGGGTTTCCAAACAGTGCCTGGTGACTTTGAACCACCGGACCAAACTGTGGTTCAAACTGACTTTTTGATCCAGTGCATTATCCAACAGTGCCATATCAAGACTCCAACGTTTCTATTTAGTGAGGCAAATTCTCTAAAAAAGTCTAACCTTTAGTTTACAACAAGCCTTATTGAAAGGCCAGTACAGGATTGCCTGAATTACAATGTGAGTTATTAGCCAGCTTTATTTGCAAAGATAAGTGTTGTCCTCCATTCAACTTTCTCATTAGCCCAGTTGCAGCAAGGGTGGAGAAGCACCTCTCTTACCCTTTGTCTCGATACTGGCTCTGATCTATAATAATCCTCCATTAGAGCTCTCTCAGTCACCAAGGTCAGTGTCCCAAAGTATAAAAATACACACCAAGGTCATTCCTGGCAAGATTTTGATGGAGACAAATATTGGCTATTGTTTTAATAGCTACACATTTACTTTAATATGTGTTAGAAAAATATAGTTAACATATTGACATATGCATATTATTGTTTATGTAAAATAAATGAATCAATTTAAAGGAAAATAATAATCCAAGTGGCATTTATATACAGCAAAAATAGAAAGATAATACTCATATGACTGACATGAAGGAAATCATGATCAAAGGTATGAGACCACCCAATGACCTTACACAGTCACCAGGAACATAGTCATGACTTACAGTGTATATAAATGCTCTAAATTACTTCACTGGAAAAATTCAAATGATTTCAAAATCCTTTACATGGGCAGATATGGTAAGGAGTAAAGGTAGCACTCACTGTAGGTTGTTTGAAGGAAGAAAAGACCCCAAATTCAAATCATTTTATTAATTTATTAAAAAGCACTAAGGCAAGACCAAGAGACAAATCATCTGGATGACGGAGGCCATCATCAGCATGAAACCATAATGGTATCCAAAGGTTCAAATCCACATGCCCAATTACGTTGTTGTTGTTGTTGTTAAGTGCTGTAGAGTTGATTCTGACCCATAGCGACCCTGTATATGGTTTCCAAGGAGCATCTGGTGAGCTTGAACCACTAACCTTGCAGCTCAAATGACTTTGCAAGTCTGACACATTAGCCCACAGCGCCACACCAGGGCTCCTGGCCCAATTATATAGAGCACAGAAAACAAAGGAAATTTATCACAAAATCATGACTGTCTTTACACCAAGTCATCACAGTCAAGGTGGGACTACAGAAGAGAGAAAGGGGTCTTGATTGGCATGAATACACAATTGCAGATTAGAAAAATTTATAAGATTGGCTCTGGGGCCCTCAGTTCACCTTAGTTGGAGTAAGATTCCTGACCAAGAAACCCTGGCACCTCATTTCCATTCAGGATAGGTCCAGGAAAGTCCCTGAGGGCAAGTCTGCCCCTGAGCAGACTAAGGAGTCCCAGTAATTTAGTTTTAAGCACACTCTGCCTGAGGGCAAATCTTTTTACATTGCCTTGTCAAAGATCAGAAAGTACTCAGTTAAGGCAGAATTTATGTTAAACTCAAAATGGATTTAGAACTTTCACTGTAAACCTAGTACCTAGAATTTAAGTTCTAATACATGGTAAAGGCAAAGTGGAGTTGCTATATATAGTGAAGCCTGGCAGTTACAAGTGCCCTTGGTTAGAGGAGGGGGTTTGTTGTATAAGCCCTCATTCCATATGACAGAAATAATACCTCCCATGCTTCCGATTAAGTTTTTTTTTTTTTTCTAATTCATTTAGAACCTGATGACTGAAGTTATCCTTTCATCTTTCTATATAAAAAAAAATCCTAATAAACATGCATATTAATTACTTTCACTTCTAGGAAGATACCTTTTCCCTATTCTTCTTATTGACTACAACTAAAATCCCAAGATATATATAAAGCAAACGTAAAAAAAATATTGAAAGACAGAGAAAAGGGAGACTGACCGGAAACTTCAAGAACCTGAGAAACAACATGCGTTTTGTAATTTCTATCCAAAAGACTATAAAAGGAGCAGACTAACAAGTAGAAAACTTTTAGATAATAATTATTCAAGACAAAAAACACAGAAAAAAGTGTGTCCTGCCACACACATGAGTCAGCAAAGGCTATGTGCCCTCACTCCCAGCCATCCCAGTAAAGGTTGAGGTGAGAAATGAAGAGCCCCAACCAAACAAAAGAATTGGTGTTTGAGTAGTAGAGAACCAAGACTTTTATCTTTACTTGTTGTTAAGTGCCATTGTGTCTGCTCCAACTCATAGACCCTCTAAAGGGTTTCAGAGGAGTGACTGGTGAGTTTGAACTGGCAACCTTGAGGTTAGCAGTCTAGTGCTTACCCTACATCACCACACCAAGACTCCTCACTAGATAGCAACAATGTACCTTCCAATGCAGTCAGTGTCAGTGAAGATTGTAGGACCTTGGGATTCTACCTCATTCTCAATAATGAAATACCCTTCCCCTTCTCCACTGGATGGTGTCAGAGGAGGCGGAATGTAGAGTCAGAACTGTCACCAACTGACCAAAAGTAAAGAGGCTATCATGCTCCCCAAAGAAGTAAATGGAAGGTACCCCATGAGAAGTCAGTGGGCACTCATGCCCATCAACAGAATTATCTGTGGAGTTAGAGCAGTGATGAGGAGAACTGTGGAGAACCTGGACTTCTACTCACCTGGCAGTTTTAGAGCAGAGCTCTCCACCTTCTTGCTGGAGTGATGTATTATCTATCTATCTATCTGGAGTGATA
>NW_006408836.1:458838-460545 GCF_000296735.1 Chrysochloris asiatica
ATCTGCTGCACAAGACCTTTTTAAAGTGTTGAAGAGCAAAGATGTCAGCTTGAGGACTAAGGTGCACCTGACACAAGCATGGTATTTTCAATAACCTCATATGCATATGAAAGCTGGACAGTGAATAAGGAAGACTGTAGAAGAATTGATGCCTTTGAGCTATGGTGTTGGAGGAGAATATTGAAAGTGCCATAGGGGGTCAAAATAACCAATAGATCTGTTTTGGAAAAAGTGCAGCCAGAGTGCTCCTTGGAGGCCAAAATGGCCAAACTTCGTCTCTCATACTTTGGACATATTGCCAGGAGGGACCAGTAGCTGGAGAAGGATATCATGTTTGGTAAGGTGGAGGACCAGAGAAAAAGAGGAAGACCCCCAAGTGAGATGGACTGGCAAAGTGGCAGCATCAATGGACTCAAGCATGGCAACAGTAGTGAGGATGGTCCAGGATTAGGCAGTGTTTCGTTCTGCTGTGCATAAGGTCGCTATGAGTCGGTGCCAGCTCGATGGCACCCAACAACACCAACAATGATTTACAGCCTCAGAAGCCCTATACAGACTCAGTGGCACACACCACCACCATACATATAGCTTTATCTATGGAGTCCTGGTGTGACCACCAAAATGTAGCCTCTGGAATGTTGCTACTGTCCTGACAAAGAATTGGGAAGGTGTAACACACTTACCCCATACAAACGTACAAAAGAGATTATAAAGACAAGAGGCTTAGGCAGATAGGAGATGTTATTGCTGTTAGGTGTCATCAAGTTGGCACCTACTCATAGCGACCCTATGCACACTAGAATGAAACACTGTCCATTCCTTGGTCTTCCTCACAATCATTGCTACATTTGAGTGCATTGGTGTTGCTACTATGCCAATCCATCTTGTTTGGGAATACATCTGTTTCTCCAACCCTCCACTTCACCAAACATGATATCCTTTTCCAGGGACAACAGGTCCCTCCTGATTATAAGTCCAAAGTATGAGAGATGAAATTTGGCCATAATGGTTTCCAAGGAATACTCTGATTGTATATCTTTGAACACAGATTTGTTTGTTCTGGTGGCTGTCCATGGTACTTTTAATATTCTCTTTCAACACCTTAACTCAAGTGCATCAATTCTTCTATGGTCTTTCTAATTCACTGCCCTACTTTTGCATGCATATGAGGTTATTGAAAGTACCATGGCTTGGGTCAAGCATACATTAGTCCTCAAACTGACATCTTTGATCTTGAATACTTCAAGAGGTCCTGTGCAACAGATTTGCCTAATACAATATGTCCTTTGATTTCTTCACTGCTGCTTCCATGAGTGTTGATGATTGATCAGAACACAATTAAGTCTCTGACAACTTCAATATTTTCTCCATTTATATGGATGTTTTTTATTGGTTCAGGGGTGAGGATTTTTGTTTTATTTACATTGAGGTGCAACCCACACCAAAGGCTGTGGTATTTGATCTTCATCAGTAAGTATTTTAAATTCTTTTCACAAGGTCTGTTGTTCAAACTTACCAGTTGCTCCTTGGAAATGCTATACAGGGTTGATATGGATCAGGACTGACTCAATAGCACTTAATAATAACAACAACCCCTGATCCTGATGCCACATTTTTCTTCATATGTAATTCAGCTACTCAAATTATTAAGGAGCTCTGGTAGTGTAGTGGTTACAAATCGGGCTGTGATTCTTAAGGTCAGCAGTT
>NW_006408836.1:464592-469135 GCF_000296735.1 Chrysochloris asiatica
GAGGACCAGCAAAAAACAAGTATTTATATGAAATCAGCCACACAATATATAACAGAATGTTTGAATATGATCTAGAGTCTCAAAACATAATACTTAAATGTACAGGGTTAAATAAAAAATAACTCTACAGAGTCAAGAAGCTGAACAAACCAAATTATAACAGGAAAGAACACCCTTCTTTCAACAATTGATAGGACAGTTAGAAAACAAAACAAAACAAAACAAAACAAAACAAAACTTAAAGGACATAGAAGAATCAACAACATTATCAACCAAAAAGTTATAATTAGCATTTACAGAACACTCTGTCCAACAATATCAGAATATATATTCTTTTCAATTGGCCAGAGAATATATATTAAGATAGGACATATCCTGCACCTTAAAATAAATCAGGACAAATTTAAATAATTGAAATTATAGAATCAATGTTATTAGATCAATACAAAATCTAATTAGATACCAATTATAGAAAGATAATGTGAAATTCTTCAAACACTTGGAAATGAAACAATTTACTTTTCAATAATCAATGAGTCAAATAGGAAGTCACAGGAGAAATTAAAAATAATAAATAGAAATTTCAACATATCAAAATACATGAGAATTAACTAACTTGATGCTGAAAGGAAATTTTATAGAACAAATTAGAAAACTCTCAAAACAATGATCTCAGTGTACTTAGATTTTATATGCAATGCCTGGGGCAATTTTAGTTGTAGTTAATAGGAACAATAGGGAAAACGGTATCTATGCCATATCCTCGGAACAAAAATAATTCATGTGCAATTTTTTCACAGTTTTTTTTTTTGTTGTTGTTCTTTTCTAGAAAGATGAAATTACAACCTTGTTTATAATTTCCAAATGAACTGGAAATAGTGGATTCCTGGTGGCAGCATAGGTTACTCATTGGACTGCTAATCACAAGGTCAACAGTTAAAACCCATCAGTCACTCCAGAAAAAAAGGAGGAGGATTTCTGCTCCTCTATAAATTGAAGTCCTGGTGTGGCATTGTAGGACAAAGCACTAGACCACAAGTTTGGTTCGAACCACAAGGGTGGTGGTTCAAAATCATCAGCTGCTCCTCAGAAACCCTATACAGGATCTCTATGAGTCAGAAATGACTTAATGGCACTTAACAATAACAGCAAAGATTTATAGTCTTCGAAATCCTGTGTAACGTCACTATGAATCAGAGTCAACTCAATGGCAGTGGGTTTGAATGGGACTGGAAGCAAGAAATATATTATCTCTGGAATATGGAAAGAGGGTTTCCACAGCAACTCCCCCACCCCTACCCCAAACTATTGAATGACTACCTAATTTTCTATTATATTTGAGAACTTGTTTTACCTTTTACCTGCACTGCTACATTCACTCCATAACAAAAATACCCAGAAGTAGATTTTAGAATCATTTAAACGTTCCCAGTAATCAAACTTTGATGCTGCTGTTAAGTACTATTGAGTCATTTCCAACTCATATAGGGTTTCTGAGGAGTGACTGGTTGATTTGAACTCACAACATTGTGGTTAGCAGTCCAGTGCTCATCCTGTGGGGCTACACCAGGACTCTGATCAAATTTTGTTGTTGTTAAGTGCTGTTGAGTTGATTCTGACTCATAGTGACCGTGTACAGGGTTTTTGAGGAACAGCTGTGGGTTTGAACTTCCAACACTGTGGTTCACAGTCCAGTGCTTATCCTACAGTGCCGTGCCAGTAATCCCCAAAAATTTTAGAGGGTTTAAATAACCATCAGAAGTCACATAATTGGAAAATCACACAATTAAATAAGGGACGAGGTCTGCCCACATGAAGTTGACCCCTGAGATAAGGAAGGAGAATTTCAAAACTCATTACTGGAGATCCTGTGAGGTAGAGGGGCTGGTGGTCTCAGTGCAGAGTCTGCTTATTTTTGGTCATGATTTCATCAACCTCAGTCATTTGAGTATTTTTAGTATTTTTGTTATATCTAAAGTATTAATATTTTTCTTTAAATTAATTCACTTATTTTATGCAAATACTTTTTTCAAAAGAGTAAAATTAACCCAAACAAGCAAAAGGAAAAATATTATAAAGAGCAGAAATCACTGAAATTGAAAACAAAAACAATTAAAAAAAGCAATGAAAGAAAGCACTGGTTATTTTTAAACAACAAAAACATTGTCAAGTATCTAGAAAGACTGCCAAGAAAAAGAGAGAGAAGATACAAATTACCAATAAAACCAAAAGAAACCAAATACACTGCCTCAAGTGGATTCCTACTCAATTATTCACAGTGACCCGATAACATAGAGTAGAACTACCCCTGGGAGATTTCCAAGACTGTAAATCTTTTGAAGCAGACTCCCATAGTTTTCTGCCATGAAGTACCTGGTAAGCTTGAACTGTTGATCTTTAGGTTAGCAACCAGAGTTTTTAACCACTGTGTCATCAGGACCCACAATTGTTATCAAATCAGGAATGAATAAAAGATACCACTACAGAAATTGCAGACATCAAAATAATAAAAAGGGAATACAATGAACTAACATGAATTTGGCTAGTTAGATGAAATGGACTAATTCCTCAACAAATCAAAACTATCACAATTCATCCAATATGAAATAATATCTGGAAAATAAGCACTGATTTGCTAATGCAAAGTCAGTTGTTCAAATCCACTAGCTGCTCTTTGGAAACCCTATGCAGGATTGCTGTGAAATGGAAGCAAGGCAAGAATATTTAACAACAACCACATAACAATTAAGAAAATCGAATACATAATTTTAAAACTCCCATAAACAACTTACATGATCTAGATATTTCCACTTAAGAATTACAACAGATGTTTAATGAAGAATTAACACCCAATTAATACCAATTAACACTAATTCTATACAATCTTTCACAAAAATAGAAATGGAGAGGACATCTCCCAACTTATTACTCTAATACTCAAGCCATATAAAAACAGTCTAAAACAAAACAAAGCAATAGGCCAATATCTCTCAAGAATATAGATGCAAAAATCATAAAAATTATGAGTAAATATAATAACAATTTATGAAGAAGTGGAGTCCTGGTGTGGCACTGTAGGATAAGTACTCAACCATAATGTTGATTTCAGCCTCAAGGTTGGCTGTTCAAACTCACCAGCTGCCTTGGGAACCCTATACAGGGTTTCTATGAGTCAAAACATTTAACAACAACAATAATACAAAAAAAGCAGTTATACACCACGACCATGTAGGATTTATTGAGAATCAGAAGGTAGGTATTATACTAGGTATCAATGGAACAGTCTCAATTCATAAAGAGACCATTTAGGAAAGAAGAAAATTCATCAGGCCCCGTGTGCCATTCCCTGAGTATAAGGCCAGACGACCAGGGCAAACATAAAAAATAAACTTGACTTAGCTCTGTAGAATAAGCGTTGGATGGTTAACCACAGGTTGAGGGTTCAACACCACCAGTCATTCCTTGGAACCCCCATACAGGGTCACAGTGAGTCAGAACCAACTCAACGGCACTTAACACTACCAACAACCATTTATTATTAAGGAGCCCTGGTAGTGCCTTGTGTTATGAGTTGGGCTGCTAACATCAATGTCAGTAGTTTGAATCTACCAGGCACTCCACAGGAGAAAGATGGGGCTTTCTGCTCCCATAAAGACGTACAGCCTCAGAAAACCTATAAAGGGTCCTTATGATGACAGATAACTCAATGACACCACACCACCAAGCTATTATTAAGATGGCCTGGTGGCATAGTGGGTTATGTGCTGGGCTGCTAACAACAAGGTCATAAATACAAACCCCAGCAGTCACTAGGTGGTAAAAAGATGAGGCTTTCTGCTCCCATAAAGATTTATAGCCTCAGAAACACTATTCAGGGTCCCTATAAGTCAGAACTAAACAGTAAACAAACACCAACCAAGTTATTATTGGCTGTTGTTGTTGTTAGGTGCCATCAAGTCAGTACAGACTCATAGAGACTCTATGCTCAACAGAACGAAACACTGTCCAGTCCTGGGCTAAACTCACCATTGTTCAAGGCTTGAGCCCACTGATGCTGCCACTTTGCCAATCCATCTCCCTGGGGGTCTTCCTCTTTTTCTCTGATCGTCCACCTTATCAAACATGATATCCCTCTCCAGTGACTGGTCCCTCCTGACAATATGTCTGAAGTATGAGAGACCAAGTCTAGCCATCCTGGCCTCCAAGGAGCACTCTAGCTGTACTTCTTCCAACACAGACATGTTGGTTCTATTGGCAGCCCAAGGCAATTTCAATATTCTCTTCCAATAACCATAGCTCAAATGCATCAATGCTTCTACGGTCTTCCTTATTCACTATCCACCTTTTGCATGCATATGAGGTTATAGAAAATACCATGGCTTGAGTCAGGTATACGTTAGTCCTCAGGCTGACATCTTTGCTCTTCGACACTTTAGAAAGATCTTGTGCAGCAGATTTGCCAAATGCAATACATCGTTTGATTTCTTGGCTGCTGTTTCCATGAGTGTGGATGGTTGATCCAAGAAGAATGAAGTCTTTGACA
>NW_006408836.1:469895-471965 GCF_000296735.1 Chrysochloris asiatica
TCACTTTCTTGAAAGATTTCAATTTGTATTCCATAGATTTCCAGTGTCTTGTTCTTTGCCAATTCTTTCAATGCACCTTGGACTTCTTCCTTCAGTATCATTGACTTTTGATTATAAGCTACCTATTGAAATGGCTGAGCATCGACCATTTCCTTTTGTAAGGTGAATTTGTGTATTCCTTCCATCTTCTTTTGATGCTTTCTGCATCATTCAGTAATTTACTCAGAGAATCCTTCAATAATTAAAATCAAGGCTTGAATTTTTTCATTTTCCTCATCTTGAAAAATGCTGAGTATGGTCTTCCCTTTTGGTTTTCTGACTCCAGGTATTTGCACATTTTTTTGTAATATTTGACTTAGTGTTCTCGAGCTGACCTTTGGAATTTTTTGTTCAACTCTTGAAGCTACTCTTTTCTTCCATTTTTTTTAGCATCTCTACGCTGGACAGCAAGTTTCAGAATCTCTTCTGACATTCATTTTGATCTTTACCTTCTTATTGACTGTAAAGAGTGTTAACTTTGAACCTCATTTCTATCCCTTGCCTCAATAAAACCCACATTTTCATAATGACAAACATTTTCATAATGTTCAAACTTCAATGATTTATTCAAATTGGATAATAAGATTGAGCAATCATGGAAAAAATGATGATATTTGAGATAACAACTAAAACAGAATTTAAAGTTAGTTTTTAAAATATTTGGACTCCATGGTGGTGGTGGCTGTGTGCCGTGGAGTCAGTTCCGACTCATAGCAACCCTGTACAGGGTTTCCGAGGCTGTAAATCTTTACAGGAGCAGAATGCCTCCATAGGTGATGCTAATGGTTAATTTTCTTGGCTATTAACTGAAAAGCTGGTGGTTCAAATTCATTCAGAGATTACTTGTAATATAAGTTGGGTTGATCTACTTCTTTAAAACAGCCAAAGAATATAATGAAAACAATTACATTAAAGAGAATTACCTTTTCTCATGGAATGCAAAGATTACATATTGTTTTCAAATATACTTTATATTAGAGCTGTAACTTGGTTTCTCTGAATTTTCCTGAGGAGTATCAGTCTCCACATGCTGGATTCCTTCATGTTTATAGAATGTCTTAAGTAGTTCTACACCTCTGATCTTTATGAAACAATATATAGTAAATAAACATTTTTAACAGAATAAAAAATAAAACATAATAAATATTAACATTTGTGAACGAAAATCAATCTGATGTTGTTGTTGTTAAGTGCTTTTGAGTAGGTTCTGACCTATAGCGACCTTGTTTTAGGGTTTCCGACGAGTGGCTGTTGTGCTTGAACCACTAACCTTGCACCATCGACCTTGCAGTTCAAACCCACTTTGCAGTCCTGTACATTAATCCACAGTACCACACTTGGACTCCAATCAATCTGTTGTTGTTGTTGTTAAGTGCTGTCAAGTTGATTCTGACCCATGGTGACCCTGTATAAGGTTTCCGAGGAGCAGTTGGTGAGCTTGAACCACCGACTTTGCAGTTCAAATGGCTTTGCAGTCTGGTGCATTAACCCACAGTGCCACAACAGGACTCAATCTAGTGGCAGGGGGAGAAAAAAAATCAATGGTTGCCCAGGGAGGCAATAGGGTAAAATTCATAGAAGAAAGAACGGACTAAGAGGTATAAGAAAACATTTTGTGGTGATGCATATGTTTATTATCCTGCCTGTGGTAATGTAAGGAGCCCAGATGGTGTGCTGTTGTTGTTGTTGTCAGGTGCCATCAAGTCGGAACCGACTAATAGCAACCCCATGCACAGCAGAACGAAAAAATGTCCGATCCTGGGCCAACTTCACTACCGCTCTCACACTTGACGCCATCAGTGATGCCACCTGGCTGATCCATCTCATTGGGGGTTTTCCTCTTTTTCTCCACCTTACGCAACATGACATCCTTCTCCAGCGACTGTTGTCTCCTGACAATATGTCCAAAGTAGGAGAGACGAAGCTTAGTCATCCTGGCCTCTAAGGAGCACTCTGGCTGCACTTCTTCCAAAATAGATCTATTGGTTCTTTTGGCAGTCCATGGCACTTTTAGTATTCTCCTCCAACACC
>NW_006408836.1:493486-494397 GCF_000296735.1 Chrysochloris asiatica
TTGTTTGAAATGTAAATTCTCAGGTCCCACCCCAGAATTATTGAAGTAGAAATTCTGAGGGTGGAACTTTGTAAATGTATTTTAATAAGCCCTCCAGGTGATTCTGATGCTCTCCAAAGCTGCAAACCATTGATTGTGATCTAACTCACTTCTTTTCTGGTTTAAATTAATTCTTTTTTTTTTTTTTTAGCTTAAAGTAGGTGTGTTTGAGACCATATTTTGCAAAAGTAAAATATTATGTTTCTTTATCTACATTGTCCCATTCATCAGAGGAAATTGCAGTTTTTAAAATCCTATTGCTCATCTGACCCTTGTCATTTCTACTTCAAAAATGGGGGCAATCTGCCCTTTCCATTGTCAGTGACACTGACTTAATTTAGGCTTCCATTATCTGATCTGAATTTCCACCCTTATCAACTAATCTGTCCCTATCCCCCTTCCCAACAACTTGCTAACCAGAATGACGTATCTAAAACATTTAATCTGATCATTTATCTGTTTCCATTGCTCCACTGACTTCCTCTTCCATGAATTCATATCTATACCCAAGCCCACAGAAACCACAGTCACTTGAGTTCATTCTGACTCATAGAGACCCTATCCAGAGTTTCCCAGACTGTGAATCTATACAGGAGCAGTTTCATCTTTCTCCCTCGGAACAGCTGGTGTGTTTGAACAGGGACCTTACAGTTAACAGTCCAGTGTTTGTTTCACAGTGCCACTCAGGCTCCATTCTGATCTATGGACAAGCCAATCTCCCTGGCTGGGGTTCAAGGCCATTTATTACCCAGTTCCTTCCTATCTTTCAGGATTTATCTCCCACATTGCTTTCCCAGCTACCCTATTCAGGCATCATCAACATCCTGGTTATTTCTGCAGCCTCCCAAGTTCTCTTACTTGCTGGGACCTAT
>NW_006408836.1:495781-497322 GCF_000296735.1 Chrysochloris asiatica
TAACAGATATATCACAAGTGGATGACTTTAACAAACAGAAATGTATTCTCTCACAGTTTCAGAGGCTAGAAGTCCAAATTCAGAGCACGGGAAATGGAGAAAGACTCTTGTTTCATCTCAGCATCTGTAGACCAAGCATTCCTTGGAGATCTCCATGTGTCATGGCATTAATCTTCCCCTGGTTGAAGGAGCTTCACAGTGCAGGAACATGAAGTCCAAAGAACACACTCTACAACTGGCTCTTCTTTATTGGTGGTAGTAGGTATCTCTTACTCTGTTCATCTCCTCTCTCTTTATCTTTTGTAAAATAAAGGGTGTTGAAGGCTACATCCCTAGGAATCGGCCTTACACTGGATCAGGATTGTGATCAGAGTGCACTGCTTTCAGCCAAAATCCATAAACATCAGCAACGATATCCCTTATTTCACATCCTTATCTAAAACCTGCTTGAACCTGTGGCAGTTCCTTGTCAATGTATAGTTGCAGCCACTTTTTAATTATCTTTGGAAAACTTTTACTAGCTCATGACATTAACTATGTTGTCCTGTAATTTGTGCATTCTGTTGGGTCACTTCTCTTTGAAATGAATGCAATAGTCATCTCTTCCAATCAGTTGGCCAGGGAAGCTGACTTCCAAGTATCTTGGCATAAATGCCTCCAGTGCTGCATCATTTTGTTGAAAGATTTCAATTGGTATCCACCAATTTCATTGGACTTGTTCAATGCCAAAGGCTCTTGATCATATTCTACCTCTTGAAATGGTCAGCCATCGACCATTTCTTTTTTGTAAAGTGAGCCTGTGCATTCTTTTGATCTCCTTTTGGATGTTCTCTATATTGTTCAATATTTTACTCAAAGACTTCCTGGAGGGGGAGCCCTGCCCCCAGCTGTGCACAGCCTTGCATTCTGGCCCAACTCACCCGCCGAGCTACCGAACCCGGGAACGAGAATCGCCCAGCCCTCTTGCTCACCATGTCTAGCTCTTCTAGCGTCGCAGTTATGAAATAAGTGGTTCAGCATCTCTGGCTGGAGGCCGGGCTCTACTGGGTGAAGGTTTCCCAGGCAGCTGCAGATTTGAAACGATTCTGTCTGAGGAGTGCTCAATATGATCTCTTGCTGACTGGAGTATCATCAAGTACAAATCCCTATAGACCCCAGAAATCCTGTTCGTTTTTGTAGTAAAATGTTTCAAAGGTTTCCTAAATCACTTTTCATGAACCAGTGAGTATTCAAAGGAGAGCCAAATTTGAAGCCTGTACAAAAACTTATCCCTAAACACGTGCCATACTATACAAATTTCTACTTTGGTCAATCCTTAACATCTACCTCTCTGAATTTTCATGAATTTCTATTTCACAAGGATAACTGTTTTATATACACTGGCATCTGCATATAAGAAGACTTAGTATTTAAAAATAAATAAATAAGTAATAATAAAGACTTCCTGGATCTTACTGATAACATACATGTTCAAAGTATGAGAAATGAAAATGAAATCTTGCTGTTCTCCTGTCTAAGGCATCTATTGGTTGTACTTCTTT
>NW_006408836.1:498367-499187 GCF_000296735.1 Chrysochloris asiatica
AAGTGAGTGTCTCCAGTGCTGCATCAGTTATTTGAAAGAATTCAACTTGTATTCCAACAATTCCCAAGGCCTTGTTCATTGTCAATGCCTTCAATGCACCTTGGACTTCTTCCTTCAGTATCATTGACTCTTGATCATATGCTACCTTATGAAATGGTTGAATATGGACCATTACTCTTTAGTACAGTGACTGTGTATTCCTTCCATATTCTTTTCATGTTTTATGCATCAGTCAATTACTCCATTTTGTCCATAGAATCCTTTAGTATTACAAGTCAAGGCTTGACTATGTTCTTCATTTCTTTTAGTTTTGGGAAGTGCTGAGTTTGTTCTTCCCTTTTGGGTTTCTAACTCCAGGTTTTTTCACACTTCATTATAATAGCAGTTTTTGTCTTCTTCAGATGCCCTTTGAAATTTTCTACTCAGCTCTCTTAGCTCTTGATTTCTTCCATTTGCTTTAACATCTCTACACAGGAGAACAATTGATAACAGAGTCTTTTCTGATATCCATTACAGTCTTTTATTTCTTTCTTGCCTTCTTAATAACGTTTTGCTTTAGTCGTTTATGATGTTCTTGATGTCATCCCACAAGTCATCCGGTCTTCTGTCAGTAGTGTCTAATACTTTCAATCTCTACTGTGATGATCTCTAAATTCAGGTGAGATATTCAAGGTCATATTTTGCCTCTCACGAGTTCTTTTATTTGCATAGGAGCAACTGAGAGTATAGTTCACATTCTTCCTTGGCCTTGCTTTTGCTGGTAATATGGAGCTTTCCTGCCATCTGTTTCCATAGATGGAGTCAATTTAGTTCTATGTGT
>NW_006408836.1:500222-502128 GCF_000296735.1 Chrysochloris asiatica
GCAGCCCGATTCGTAACCACTACGCTATAAAGACTTAAAAGAAAATCTGTCTCTTCTGGGCAGTTCCTAACTCTTCTTTTAGCATATCCAATCATATATATACTGAAGGCAGCCTTACAAGCTCTCCGTAGTCTAGATACCCAGCAAACATATCCAGCACACATTACATATGTCCCAGAGCCTCTGGCTGGCAGAGTAGATCCAGTTGGCACTGCCTCACCATTAGTCACTTTGATTAACCAGCCAGACTTTTGCCCTTTGTGACTCCAGCTTTTCTCCCTTCAGGTGCAGCATAACATCTCTTACATTCCTTTCCACTACAAATAACAACAACAAAAATAACTACCTAAGAATCAAAATTTTCACTTCCTATGTCACCTCATTCTTTCTCTTATAAAATCCCATGCTTTCATGAGTCTGGGGACATAGTAATGAGTCTCACTTGTGACACTAACCTGCAAAATAAATGTGACAACAATCATTTCATTCCTCCTACACCTTTTTTACTCTCAAGTTGGGTAAGTAATTCATTGCATCGGCCACACAGAATTCAGACACCATACAATTAGTTGTAGAGTTTATCAGGGAAGTTAACAATTTACAATGCAAGATCAGAAACACTCAGAGCACAATTCTTCAAGTCTAATGACAACCTCTCCTTAGTCATTCCCAGAGGTAGGACTCTTTCTAGCCAGGCACTGTTACAGAGCTCTTTTAGGGCTGCTGATAAATGTTCACAGGGAACATCATAACACCATAAAGTTTCTCGACTCTAGCTCCATGTGTCAACAAACCTAGATCCCCCAATTAAGTGTCTGTAGGCACTCTGCTGCATAAGAGAGCCTCCTGCCCAAAGACCCAGCTTTACTTGTTCTGTGGGCCAGAAGGTCCACTACACTGTTTCGTGCTTTGGTTTTTATTCTGCTGCTGCTTACTTTTTTGCCACTCTCCAATGTCACAGCTTTCTGGCCCTGTACGGAGAAGTTTCAATGTGCAGGGATTTCAGAGTCCAAAAAAATGTATTCTACTCCTGGCTTTTCTCCTTTAATGCTAGCGATATCTTCCCTACTGCAGAAGATATCACCTGATATGGTTCATTTATACTTGTAAAAGTTTCAAATTTTACAATTACAATGAACTCTGTGAACATCCACAGCTGAATCAGGTCATCCTGTCAGTATCTTTTTTTACCTTCTCTTACTCAGACCCATCAGGAAAATAATCATTTCATGGGAATTACAAAGACTCAGACTAGAAGATGCATATTAAAATACATACCAAACCATTCATCTCAGAATTGAGTCCCACATTTTTAGTTCTCTCCACAATCCCCCATTGACACTAAGCAGCTCAGACTAATTAGCCTGACTGGGAGGCAGATCGCGCTGCGATAAAGTACAGCTGACAGTACTTCAGCAATGCAACCTTGATTCTATTCATCCATTTGATAAAAGTTTTGTAAATTACATATCCCCTGCATTTTCAGGCATACCATGGTAACTCAGAGAATACAAATAAACTGCTACTCCACTGGCAAAGATAATCTACATACAGAGGATCTAGAAATCCCCATTCTGCTGGATAATGTGATATTCCATTTTTGTCACAAATTTGCTGGGTCATGGTGACCATAATATATAACTTCTCTGGGCTTCACTTTTCTCTTTAGTATAATGAGGGAAGTCTTCCAATTGTAAAAGCATATGATTGACTCTCTCTTTAAAAAAATCATTTTTCAAAGTTTTTATACCTATACATTAATCCTTAATTTTTTATCCTCTACATCCTAAGCTTTACCCTCTTCTCTCGATAACTTTGTTCTCTTCTTTAATTTTTTACATGCTTTACAACCTTTTTTGTATGATCATAAACATTACCACTTGCATTTTAATAAAATATTACCTTA
>NW_006408836.1:502483-503727 GCF_000296735.1 Chrysochloris asiatica
TATCAATATTATGGTTAGCAGTCCAGTGCTTATCCTACTTAAGAATGTCTCTTTAACTTGGTTGTTGTTGTTGTTGTGAAGTTCTGTTGAGTCGGTTCAGACTCATAGCAACCATGTATATGGTTTCCACCACCAACTTTGTGGTTCAAACCAACTTTGCAGTCCAGTGCATTAACACACATGCCACATTAACACCATAAAACCTAAAATTCTTCTGTTTCACAGTCAGTCCTTTGTTTTTATGTGCCTGAATAAGAGACAGAAAAGATAAAAAGCAAGAAAAGGTTCTAAGGTACAAATATTGGAACTTAACCCACAAATTCTCCTTGCATTCAACCGGAAATTACCAAATAATAAATGATCTGCTAAAAAATACTGTGCAAATAGCAATTCTTCCAGTGGCTAAATATTCCTATGTTCCTGAGCACAAACTGCTAAGATTATTTTATGTGTTTGAGGCAGGGCAACAGTATGGAACAAGATATAGAGATGAGCAGGAACATGGTTTTCAGGAGGAAGTATAATTATTTCAGTATAACTAAAGCACAGAGTACAAGATAGGAAGTGGTGAGAGATAATGTTAGAGGCACTAGCAGGGCACACTCATTTTAGGGCTTAAAAGGCATTATAAGGAGTCTGAGGACAAAGGAGAAACCACTAAGTTATTTTAAATATGAGAATATCATTATCATCTTTGAGTTTGGGGAAGATCTTTAAGATTTAACTATGTTGTAGGTGCTGTTGAGTCAGTTCCAAACTATAGTCACACTATGCACAACAGAACAAAATACTGCCCATTCCTGGGCCACTCTCACAATCTTTTTACACTTGAGACCATTGCTGCTGCTACCATGCCAATCCATCCTGTTGGGAATCTATCTGTTCTTCACTTACTCTCTCTCTCACCAAGCATCATGTCCTTCTCCAATGGAATGGCCCCTCCTGATAATATGTTTGAGGTATGATAGAAGAAGTCTGGTAATTTGGGCTTCTACAGAGCATTCCCTTTGTACTTACTCCAACACAGATTTGTTTGTTCTTCTGGCAATCCATGATACTTTTAATATTCTTCTTGAAAACCATAACTTAAATGAATCAATTCTTCTACAGTCTACCATAGTCACTGTCCAACTTTCACATGCATATGAGGCTATTGAAAATACCATGGACCCGATATATCCAGACTACACTCCCAGCTAAGGTTACTCAAGGTATAAGTAGATTTGTGTTATCTTTCAGTAACC
>NW_006408836.1:504747-512614 GCF_000296735.1 Chrysochloris asiatica
TTGAATGCTTTAATGAGGTCTTGAGCAGCATATTTGAACTGACTGGAATATGTCTGATTTCTTACATGCTGCTTCCCTGAATATTGATGGCTGAACCAAGCAAAAAGAAGTCCTTGATAACTTCAAACCTGTCTCCATTTTTCTTGATGATATTCAATGGTCCAATGGTGAGGAATTTTTTTTTTTTTACATTGAGGTGCAACTCAATGATTTTTGATCATGATCTTCATCAGTTAGTATTTTAAGTGGTCTTTGATCTTCATCAGTTAGTATTTTAAGTACTCTTAGCTCTCAGCAAACAAAGTTGTATCATCTGCATATCACAGGTTGCTAATGAATCTTCTTCCAATCCTGATGCCATATTCTTCTTTTTTACCTGTGCTTTATTGACTATGCAAAAGTTTTGATTGTGCCATTCATGACAAGCTATGGACAATGTTATAGAGAATGAGTATTCCGAAACATTAGTTCTACTCAGGAGTAATGTACACATAGACTAAGAGGCAGTTGATCAAAAAAGAATAAGAGGGCATTGAATGATTTAAAATTAGAAAAGGTGTGTGCCAGGGTTGTACTCTTTCACCATACTTATTCTCTCTGTATGCTAAGCAAATAATCTGAGAAACTGGATTATATGAAGAAGAAAGTGGCATCAAGATTGGAGGAAGACTCTTTAAAAACCTGGGCTATGCAGATCATACAATCTTGCATGCTGAAAGTGAAGAGGACTTAAAATACTTACTTATGAAGATCAAAGACCATGGCTTTCAATATGGGTTGTGCATCAATGTAAAGACAAAAAAATTCCTCACCACTGGACCAATAAATAACATCAGAATAAATGGATAAATTATTGAAGTTGTCAAAGACTTCATTTTGCTCAGATCAACCATCAACATTTATGGAAATAGCTGACAGGAAATCAAATGATGTACTGTATTAGGCAAATTTTCTGCACAAGACCTGGTTAAAATGTTTAAGTTCAAAGATATCAGTTTTAGGAGTAAGATGTGACTTACCCAAACCATGGTATTTTCAATAAACTTGCCTCATATGCATGTGAAAGCTGGACCGTGATTAAGGAAGACCATAGAAGAACTGACGCTTTTGAGTTGTGGTGTTGGAGGAGAATATGAAAGTGCAATGGGCTGCCAAAAGAACCAATAGATCCTTTTGGGAAGAAGTGCAACCAGAGTGCTCCTTGGAGGCCAAGATGGCCAAACTTCATCTCTCATACTTCAGACATATTGTCAGGAGGGACCAGTCACTGGAGAAGAATATCATGTTTGGTAAGGTGGAAGGTCACAGAAAAAGAGGAAGACCCCCAGTGATATGGATTGGCAAAGTGGCAGCATCAATGGGCTCAAATGTGGCAACAACTGTGAGGTTGGCCGAGGATCGGGCAGTGTTTCATTCTGTTGTGTATAACGTCACTATGAATCGGTACCAAATAGATGGCACCTAACAACAATGACAAAGAAAAATTGACACTTTTGAATTATGGTTTTGGCAAAGAATATTGAATCTGATATGGACTGCCAGAAGAATGAGCAATCTGTCTTGGAAAAAATGCAGTCAGAATGCTTTTTGGAAACAAGATAGGTTGAGACTCTGTTTCATGTACTTTGGACATGTTGTCAAGAGGGAGCAGTTCTTGGAGACAGACATTATGCTTGGTAAAGGAGAAATGCTCTCAACAAAATGGATTGAAACAGCAGTCACAACAATGGACTTAAACATTGCAATGACTATGAGAATGGAGTTTTGTTCTGCCATCTGTTGCTATGACTCGGAACCAACTTGAGAGCACCTAACAAGTCTTCAATGATTCTAGAAAAGAAGAAAAGAATGGTGTTTTGTTCTGTCATCTGTCATTAAGACTCAGAACAACTAAACAGCATCTACCAAGTCCACAATGAGTCTAAAAACAAAAGAGAAAAAAAATTGGGCAGAGTTTCCCTCTTTTGCATATTGGCAACTGATGTCAAACATCAAGTATCTACCTAAGACTGCCTATGTGCAAAGTAAGAACCCTGATCCTTATTCTAATAGTCACGTTCTCATTCTGCTAATGTCACACCAGTGCAAGTTTCCATCATTTTTGTTTCTTAAAGGTTTTCATCCTAATCTGATTATTTAGAATATATTTGTATTCCCCTCAGATATAGAAGTTTCCAAATGACAAATGACTAATCATTTCCTGGCAGCATAAATCATTCATAGGCAGTAGCTCAGATGGGGTCCAGTTCATTTAGCATCTTCTTGACAATAAAGCAAATTGATCCACCAGCTCTAATAAACCTTGTATCAATCTATCTAAATTGGTTAAGAATAATAAACTATCAGTGGTTACAATGCTAATGAGAAACCCCTTTCCTCATGAAAGTTCTAGTTTAATGGGATTTTTCTTTTTTTCTTTTTTGAAAGAGAATCTATGAAGCAGTTGGAGGGCTTCAAAAAGCAACCCTCTTTACATGTCATATAATCTGTGCTGCATGACTCAGGAGTTTATCTAAAACCCACTAAGAGGATCTATGGACACTTGAAACAAACAATAAAGCCTTTAATTCTAATAGAAATTACTATGGCTTCCCCCCTGTGCCTGTCTTCCAGGATACACAGAAAGGTCACAGTTGGTAGTTGCATATACTAAGACTCAAAGGTCACACCTTTCCATTTGGAATGGAAAAGCAAAGATGCAAGAGAGTCCTTGGGATAAGACATGGAGAAGGCTGCACTTCTCTGGGGAGCCTGTTCCTGCAGTTTGTCCATCCTCATGAAAGTGCTAGAATATCCTTTTGACTTTTTGCAACTATGTAAAAAACAAAGACAATTAACCCCAAAAGCTAACATGCCACATACTTTGTTGTTAACAAACTTCTTGATCCACCACCCCAAAGTCAAGAGGAATAATATACCTTTACATTCTCTCCTCTGTCCTTCTGATCTTCTGTCAGGACTCCTATTGCAGAACCTAGAGGACAAGAGAATCCCGTGATGCACTTTATACCTGTCAGTTTTTTTTTTGTTTGTTTGTCTGTTTTCTGTTTTTCAAAAAGAAGCATGTGGAAGAATAATGACATTATCTAGAGGGGCACAGAAGATATCTGGCACATTTATGCTGACCTTAATATCTCTGATCCTATTCACAGTCAGTTCAATAGTCATAACTGAAGTCTTTGAACTTTGGCAATCTGGCCAAAGCTGTTTCACTGACCACTTATATGGTCCTAAGTAAATTGTTTTATTTCTTCAAACATCAATTTCCTCATCTGAAAACTGGTAAAATAAAAATAATAATAATAATGGCTAATTTTTATTATATGTCAGGAATTATTCTAAAAGCTTTGGATACTTAGATATCTATTACAACACTATTATCATTATTTCAATTTTACAAAGAAAACTAAAATAGAAAGCTTACAAAACATGCCCTACCTCACACAACTAACAAATGATATAGCCAGGATTAGAACTCAGGAAGTTTCCACAATACATACTTTTATGCATTATGCCATGCTAATTCTCAGTAATATGTATCTTATGGGGTTATTTTAGTAATAAATAAAATAAATGTTTATATGTATTAAAATAAATCATTTGATGCTTTAGAGGTAGAGAGTTCTCTATAGACATACCTAATTCCATCATTTTTTCATTTTCTAAGAATATTTTTTAATTTATGCCTAGAAATAGTAAGCAATATTTAAGAGGTTCTAAATATAAGACTATATTATCTTAGAGAGTAAAAAGGCTATTTAGGAAAGAATATAGTGGTGTTCCTTTGCCTAGGTAGAAACACAGACTTCATATTAGTCTCTAAAAGCCAATTCAAGACTGCTCGCTACTCTTCTTACTTCATGACAGATCAATATTGAAGTCAAAAAAGTTACTGGCCTAAAAATGATTGGAGGGCTCAGCGGAGGACAATACTACTTTCTCTCAGACTTTAGGAAGCACAAACCTAATCTTTTGCTTCTGTCACTTAGAGTTTCCATCTTCTTTCTTCATGGAAACTTCTTTCTTTCTTTGTTGGACTCTTCCTCCTGCTATATTACTAATGCAGAAAGACAAACCCAGTAAGAAATCCTTCCTATATTGAAGGGGGCACCATTTTTCTCATCCTTCCACATTTCTTATGTAACTAAGACAAACCAAAGTATCATTCAAGGGAAATGACTTTAGGAATTGCCTACTTAAACTTGCTCTATGATATATCTCAGTAGAAAATCAAAAGGAAATAATTAGGGCTTCCAAAAAATCCTATCCAGTTCTCCAGAACTTGGGACCAAAATACCAAACTGACATTGAAGACCAAACATTTAGTATCCCTGCATCCTCTAGTCTTAATATCATCCTATGGGATTCAACAGGGTAACCACTGACTAAGAATATGGGATTTGAGATTGAATTCAATTATCTAACATCATATCAAAGTGAATCCACATTATGTTGAAGCACACAATAACAAAACTTGAAATATTTTCTGTCAGTGCACTCAAAACTGAAAGAACCTCATCATCAATTATGGTCTAATTTGGTCTCATAGGATCATATTTGGAATCAACTTTTTTTTAATTCAACAAATTTTTCTAGTTCCTCTCTGTTTTTTACTAAGATTTTGAGTTTTTGCAGCATGGCTAATTTGAGGCATGAATTATAATTTATACACCATGCTGTAAAAACGCTTTAAAAAAAGCATCCTGAGTTTTGGTAAGAAAATCATACATATGTTCCCAAAACCACCCCTTCCTGTATTCCTTCTATTTCACAGTTTGTAGGTAGGCTGCACCAAACAAACACAGTTGATTTGATTTGTCATGTTATTGGTATTTCCAGATTTTCTAGTCTATTGTTGTTAAGTAAGTTTGGTGTTTCATATTTTTTGTTAAATGTCTTTGTCAAATAAGACATACAACTGATTGTGAAAATGTTCACGTTTATAGGTCCACTTTTGTAATGATACATTTCACTCAACTGCAAACAAAAGAAAATCCTCCATCAAGAAAGTCCCAAATTTGAATGCTCTATTTCATTTATATTTTTTTCTATTGATCTTCCACATTTAAAAGAGTCTGTAACACCTAGAGTGTATTTAAAAAAATAATCTTAAACAATCAATCATAAGTACCAACTACAGGACTAGTCAGACGTTCTTTGATGCAGTTACCAGTCTAGTGATTATCCAACAGTATCACACATTGACTACTGGAACTGCTTGAAGTCCCTTATTCCCAAGTCAATCAGCAGTATCCCTACCAACACTAACTATACTATGAGACAGAGGCAAAACTAATGACAAGATAGAGGTTTTGTTCAAACAATATTAAAATTACTGAGACTAAGCAGCCAGGAATCCATGGCTTATTCCTGTGGTTTCTTAGTAAATAATGGAGTTCCAAGTAGTGGATTAGAGTTTATATGCTTCTTATTCCTGTTTTCTCTTGGTAAATAATACAGTAAATTAAGAGTTTATATGCTTGAAGCATCAGGCATATAGATGAATTAAACCAGAAAGGAAGAACTATCATATCATAGATTAAATTTGCATGCTATTTAATATACATTTTGTTGTTGTTAAGTATCATCCAGTTTGTTTTGACTCATAGCAACCTTGTATAGGATTTCCAAGGCTGTAAATCTTTTCAGGAACAGAAAGCCTCATTTTTCTCATCTAAACAAATATTCTCTTCAAACCTACTAAAACTGGATTATCAAGTGTATTGTTGTTGTTAAGTGCTGTTGTATTATATAGTGACCCTGAATAGGGTTTTTGAGAAGCTGTTGGTGAGTTTAAACTTCCAATCTTCTGATTAGCAATATAGTGCCAATCCTACAGGGCCACACCAGTACTGCAAGGCAGACACTAAACCATGGGGATGGGGAAAAAAAATGATTAAAGTAGCTCAATATATAATTTCCATGCAAATCCAGAGTTAAGATCTACTGGAGTGGTAAAAAATTCTAAGTACGCACACGTCCTCATTTCCCCATGTCATCTGTCAAGATGACATTTTCAGACATTTTCAGATCTGGAGAGTTTGTTGTCTGAGCACACAACTGATCCCCAACACATTCATATATACCACCACCAACACCACCACCACTAAGACATTTAAAAGGTAGCAAAGGCCATGCCAATTCCATTTCCTCTTTTTTTTCCTAGTTTTAGACTGTTTTTATTAGCTTATGCTTCCTTTTTTTTTTTTTTTTTACAAGATTTATTTGCTGAAAATCTAAACGTTCTCTGTACTTTGGAACTGCAACTTAGACAGTGAGTCATAATTAAAGAAGCTTTTCCAATATTAAGAAATAAGGGGGGGAAAGGTACATAGAATTTTGTTTTACTGCAGATTACAAGATATGCTCTATATTATCCTGCCATGTGAACTTTGTGGCTTCCAGCTGGTCTGTCTTGTCGGATTATTTGTTTGGTCTTCCCAACAATTTTGGATCTAGACAGTGTCATACTTTTTGGTATCCAAGTCATGTTTCCTATCCCTGAGTGCAGCAGATGCTTGTGATAACAAATAATGAGAATGATCCACAGAGGGAAAATGAAGTAAAAGAACTGCTGCTACCCTTCCCTTGTGCATGTGAAATATGGAGACACCATAAGTATGTAAAGGCTGCTTTATTAAACTCTGACAATTGAAGTTCGTTTACTTGCCTGGAAGGTTTACTATTTCTTATTAGTCTTGTGATTGTGTCTGTTTTGGTATTATATTATATTTTTAATCTGAAAACTTTAATGATTCCCATGTATGTGTGATATTAAATGAATCGTTCACAACTTTTTATCTCTCATTGGCCTATTAATTTTAATATCAAGTTTGATAGTTAGCTTGTAAATTCTGCAAACTTAATAATAAAATAATTTGTCTGTTTGTCAGCTAATTATCCATATGTTTCATCTTATACTTTGAGAATCAAACATTTAAAACTTTCTTAGAAATACATGTGTTGTAAATCAAAATTCCAATAAAATAAGTCTAAACATTCCAAGTATTAGCCTCTGATGATTCAAAATATTACACTGGGATTAATAAAATATATTAATTATGGAATGACAGATATCATTGCTACATCACATGAATTTTGACTGAAAGCAGGGAAAAACAGAAAAATGTTTACCTGTGCTTAATTGACTATACAAAAGCTTTCAACTGTATGGATCATGACAGGCTATGGGCAACATTGCTGTGGAAAATAAGTATTCTGGAACACATAGTTGTACACATAAGAAACCTGTACATAGACTAAGAGGCAGACATTGAAACAGTAAAAGAAAACACTGAATGGTTTAAAATCAGGAAAGGTATATGCTAGGGTTGGATTATTTTATCATATTTATTCAATCTGTATGCTGAGCAAATAATCCAAGAAACTCAATTATATGAAGAAGAACATGGCATCAAGATTGGAGAGAGACTTCAATCCTGTTTTGATCCACATTTTCTCCCACTCTGTCTGGAACCCTCTAATGTGATGATCCCTTTCAAGGTGGTTGGTATAGTAGCCAGGTACCATTTAGTTCTTATGGTCTCAGAGTCATGGAAACTGATGTTCACATGTTCCAATAGTCCATTGGACTAATTGATTCCAAACTCCTTCAATTCATATGACTCTTCTTTCTTTGGCACATTGAGAGATCAATAGATGTACTTTAGACAGTCACTTGGGAGTGTCCAAGGTCCCAGATTCTACTCATCCATGCAGGATGTAGAACATCACTTTTGTAGACTATGTTATGTTAGTTGACCATGATGACCCCTGAGACTATGGTCCTGAGTCTCCAGGCCCATCAACTCATTGCCTTAAAATGTTTGATAGTATCTAGGAAGTTTTCATCGTTTTGTGTCTTGGT
>NW_006408836.1:513539-520346 GCF_000296735.1 Chrysochloris asiatica
TTTCAATAATCTCATATGCATGTAAAAGCTGGACGGTGAATAAGGAAGACCGTAGAAGAATTGATGCTTTTGAGTTATGGTGTTGGAGTCGAATATTGAAAGTGCCATGGGCTGCCAAAAGAACCAATAGATCGGTTTTGGAAGAAGCGAAGCCAGAGTACTCCTTAGAGGCCAACATGGCCAGGCTTCGTCTCTCACACTTTGGACATATTATCAGGAGGGACCAGTTGCTGGAGAAGGATATCATGTTTGGTAAGGTGGAGGGTCAAAGAAAAAGAGGAAGACAACCCCACCCCACCCCCACCCCCGCAATGAGATGGATTGGCCAAGTAGAGCATCGATGGACTCAAGTGTGGCAATAGTAGTGAGGTTGGCCCAGGATCAGGCAGTGTTTCATTCTACCATGCATAGGGTTGCTATGAGTTGGTACTGACTCGATGGCACCTAACAACAACAAAAACAACAACTATATATATCACATCAGATCACAACATGGGGTATCACCACACAACTGTCAAAAAAAATGATAATCATGGTTCAACCAAGCTGTTATGATTCAATTCATGACACACCTCTTCCTCATTTTTTAAATTGGTAATGAATTCAGAAATTAATAAAATGAAAACAACACCATAGACTAGAGTGTGAATGTGTATGGTGGTTCTACCTCTCTGGGCTACTTTTTGCCAAACAAGCTCTGTGGCCAAAGGATGTAGGTACAGGTTGCTTTTCAAATCACTAGAAAGCAATCTGAATTCACTTGTGTTCAATGGGCTACCCAACATTTGTCCTGCTTACAGATAAACACAGACACACATGCTGTTTTTTTGCCGCTATAATAGATAGCTATTATTTGTTGCCCTTCTCATAAGGCTCACTTTTACAGCCTAATTTGACATAGAGCAGACAATTTGGCCTAAACTCACTGTTGTTGTTGTTGTTGTTAGGTGTCATCAAGTCAGTTCTGATTCAGAGCAACTCCATGTAAAACACAAGGAAACACCCTCTGGTCCGGCACCATCCTCATAATTGTTATGCTTGAGCCTATTTCGGCTTGCATGATATCAAGTTGTCTCATTAGGGGTCCTCCTCTTTTACACTAACCCTCTATTTTACCAAACAAAATATCCTTCTCCAGGTCCTTTGTAATAATATGTTTGAAGTATGATACATGAAGTCTTGCCATAATTGCCTCCAAGGAGCATTCTGGATGTACCTCTTCCAACACAGACCTCTTTGTGCTTCCAACAGTCCATGTCACCCTTAATATTCTTCTCCAATACCAAAATTCAAATGCATCAATACATCTATGGTCTTCCTCATTCGCTGTCCAACTTTCACACGCATACATTGTTGTTGTTATTATTAAATGCCATCAAGTCAGTTCTGATTCATAGTAACCCTGTATAGGGTCTCAAAGGAACAACTGGTGGGTTTGAACTGCCAACTTTGTGGTTCATAATCTGGTGCTAATCCTTTAGAAACACACCAGGAGGATATTGAAAATATCATGACTTAGATTGTTGTTGTTGTTGTTTAGTGCCATCAAGTCGATCCCGACCCATAGACACCCTGTATAGGATTTCTGTGGAGCAGCTGGTGAGCTTGAACCGCCGACCTTGCAGTTCAAACAGCTTTGCAGTTTGGTGCATTAATCCACAGCACCACACTTAGATTAGGTGCACCTTAGCTCTCAAATTAACACCTTGCGGTTTAACACTTTAAAGAGGTCTTGTGCAGCAGATTTTCAAAATGCAATACATAGTTTTCGTGAAGCTCTAGTTCCTTGAGTGTTGATAGTGGATCCAAGCAAAATGAAATTTTGACAACAATCATTTCTCCATTTATCATGATGCTATTTATTGTCCAGTTGTGAGTTTTTTATTCTCTTTACATTGAGGTACAACCCATGCTGAAGACTGTGGTCCTTGATCTTCATAAGTAAGTATTGTAAGTTCTCTTCATTTTCAGAAACCAAGGTTGTATCATCTGCATATAAATGAGTCTTCCCCCCAATCCTGATGCCACATTCTTTTCATAGAATACAGTTCATAGAATAGTTGTGTTATTTGCTAAGCATACAGATTGGATAAGTATGGTGAAAGAATAAAGCTCTGGCACACACATTTCCTGATTTATAACCATTCAGTTTTAAACAATTCCATTTGTTCTGACCTCTTGGTATATGTACAGGTTCTTCATGAACACAATCAAGTGCTCTGGAATACCCAAGCTTCACAATGTTATCCATAGTTTTTCATGATCCACACAGGCAAAATACTTTGTATAGTCAATGAAACACAGAGCAAAGACATCAGTTTGAGGACTAACGTGCTTCTGACCTAAGCCATAGTATTTTCATTAGACTCATATGCATGTGAAATTTGGACAATTGGAAAACCACAAAAGAATTAATGAATTTGAGTTATGGTGCTGAAGAAGAACAACAAAATTACTACGGACTGCCAGAAAAACAAACAAATCTGTGTTCGAAGAAGTACAGTAAGAGTGCTCCTTAGAAGCCAAGATGGCCAGACACTGTCTCTTATACTTTGGACATATTATCTGGTGGGGGACCAGTCACTGAAGAAGGACATCATGCTTGGTAAAGACGAGTGTAAGCAAAAAGGAGGAAGCCCCCTAAGGAGATGGATTGGCACAGTGGCAGCATCAATGGATTCAAGCATAACGATTGTGAGGTTAGCACAGAACTGGGCAGTGTTGAGTTCTGTTGTGCTTAGGTTACTTAGAGTCAGAACTCTCTTGATGACACCTAACAAAAACAATAGCAACAACAAACATTTTCTGATATTCTATGTTTTCAGTCAAGATCCATCTGACGTCAGCAATGGCAACCTTCTTTCTACATCCTCATCTGAATGGACTTAAACCTCTGGCAGTTTCCTGTCAATGTAATGTTTAAGCCATTCTTGATATCTTTAGCACAATTTTACTTGCATGTGATATTAATGACATTGTTTGATTTATCATGACAAGCTACGGATAACATTACAAATAATGGATATTTCAGAACACTTAATTGTGCTTATGAGGAACCTGTACCAAGCAATTGTTCAAACAGAACAAGGGAACACTGAATTATTTAAAATTAGGTAAGGCGTGTGCCAGGGTTTTATTCTTTCACCATACTTATTCAACCTGTATGCTGAGAAAATAATCTGAGAAGCTGCAATATGTGCAGAAGAGCATGACATCAGGATTGAAGGAAGATTCATTAACTACCTGAGATATGCAGATGATACGTCCTTGCTTGCTGAAAGTGAAAAGGGCTTAAAATGCTTACTGATGAATATAAAAGACCACAGCCTTCATATGCATTGCACCTCAATATGAAGAAAAGAGAAAAACAAACAAACAAACAAACAAAAAAAACAACTCCTTACCACTAGAACAAAAAACATGTATCAAAAATATCATGATAAATGAAGAAAAGGATGTCAAAGCTTTCATTTTGCTTGGATGCAATATCAACTCATGGAAAGCAGCAGTCAAGAAATCAAATAATGGATTGCACTAAGCAAACCAGCTGCACAAAACCTATTTAAAGTGTTCAAAAGTAAAGATATCAGTTAGAATGCTATAGTGTGCCTGACCCAACCCAGGGTATTTTCAATAGCTTCATATGCATGTGAAAGTTGGATAATGAAAAAAGAATTGATTCATTTGCATTAAGGTGTTGGAGAAGAATATTAAAAGTACCATGGACTGCCAGAAGAACAAACAAATCCGTGTTGTGAAAAGTGCAACCAAAATGCTCCTTAGAAAGCAGGATGGTGAGACTTAGTCTCCATACTTTGGACATATTATCAGGCGGGATCAGTCCCTGGAGAAGGACATCATCCTTAAGTGGAGAGTCATTAAAAAGATGGAGACCCCCAGTAAGATCTATTGGCACAGTGGCAGGTGCAAATGGCTCAAGAGTAATAAGAATTTTGTGGATGGTGTAGGACTGGGCAGTGTGTCATTTTGTTGTGCATAGGGCCACTTTGAGTTCGAACCAACTCGATAGCACCTGAGAACAACAATCTTATTTCCAAACAAAAGTTTCATTGTACGGGGATAGTGTGGTAGTATCCAGCAATGTGTTCTCCAGTCGTGTGGTAATGAAAGAAAAAGGGAAAAGAGCATTTTCAATCCTTGTATACACTCTCTGCTCCTCATCATAGAATTCTAGTCCCAACTTCCTTATTATCAACAACTCATAGTGAACCTATTTTTTTTTTTTTTAACTTGAGGATGGGGGTGAATAAAGACTCAAAGAAAGATAAGCTTGCTGGTAGGGTGCTGACAAAAAAACTCTTCACCTACATACATTCATTTTCACATCCAGAATGCAATTTGCACATATTCAACAAGGAAACATGTTTCAAAAAGTAATTTAACTTTAAGCTAAACATCTGCTCTAAAACAAAACCTAGGATTCCAGCATTTTTAAAAAGAAAATATTAAATGTGCATTGTGTAAGAATACTTCTTAAACACCCCCACAGCACACATTGTTAGTAAAATTATACTGGACAATCAGTACAGTTACACAAAGTATATATTCATCCAATAATGTTCCATACATAGAACAAGAAGACTAAGTCCAAGCACAAGAAAATATTCAAGCTGTAGAATTATTCCAGAAACTTAGACATTACCAGTCTGAACGTTGAACTAGAAGCTAATGTGCTCCTTTTCCCAGTAGAAGGCTTATTGGTGGATGGTATTAGATAAAATTAATGAGTTACACAATGCTCTGGGGCACACAAGTTGCATGTTATAGCTCAATTCTTTATTTTCTTCAAATTAATTGGAAGTATTTCTAACTCCTACCCACTAAATTTGACAGAAAAACTGTTATCAGTAAGTTTGGACTCTCTGCCTCATATCTTTGATTGCCAAAAAAAAAAAAAAAACACACCACAAAATCAAAACAAAATAAAAATCTTGGACCTTCCAGCCTCCCAGTTCTTGAGTAGAGAAGAGCCTGTCTCTGAATGCCAACTCTGCCATTTGCTCTTTGGGGCCATATGATACCACTGTGTGTCTTTTACCATCTGCCCAAGCTGTTGTGCCATCCGTGGCCCAAGTCAACAAGCTCTATTTGTTAATCAGCAGCTCCACTCCCTTTCATACTAAGCCTGGCTATGGTAAGATGTTGTCTGCTCATAATGCAAAAGCTCCATTCTCACGGATATGCCCTCAGACTCTTGAACTTCAGAACTGCAACATGTATATGGGCTCAGGTCTCCATCTTCCAGAAACCATACAATTCTTTACTCTTCTCACTCTTGATGGATAAACTCACAGCTCACATATTTTTTTCCTTTCAACAATCAAAAATTAGATAGATTCATTCTTTATTTTTGGTAAAATTATACCTAGTTGCTTTATTAGTTTTAAAACGCACACACACAAGCCTTTTTAAATGGCTTTTTAGTATATATATAAGAGTCCATATCCATCTTCCAGTATTACCAAAGTGGGAAGATTTCTGTAGGTAAGGAAAGTGCAGACATTAGAAATCCAAAAGCCTATATACCTTCCTTGGAAAGGAAAGTACCCAGGTCCTTTCTTCCTGATAAGATTGTTGGGGGAAAAGGCATATAGTAATTTCTAAGCAGATCAGATCACTATGGCACAGTGGGAATATCAAGGAAGTTCAGGCAGTGTGATAACACTGGAGGTAGAATGGTGAGGAAAAGAAAATACTGTAACTGTCCTTATAGAGATTATAGTTGAGTCATCATTAATAATCAACAACAGACAATAGACTCATCCCAAGAGAAACAGAAAATGTAAGACACCAGCTTTGTATTTGAAGAGTGTTTAAACAGGGCTAAGAGAGAAAAGGGTATATAGGTAAGGGTGTGGCTCGATGCTGAACTAGGCAATGAAATCATGGGAAACTGGATGAAACAGATGAAGAGGACCGTCCCAAAATTCTGAACTTCAAATAAGGTGATAAATAAGTGATTCAAGTATTTCCAGGGAGTAAGATTTGGAACAGAAGCAAAAAAGGAGGTGACTTCTGATTTGGGGCATACAGCATGTTCTGTTGCAGTCATTTTGAACAGGAGTGAGCAGAGAGAGGTACAAGAGAGTGCTCCCAGTGCAGAAACCAGCCAGTGAAGAAACAGAGGAGTGAGTGATGTTGGGTTTTTTTCTTTCTTTCTCTCCTTATCATGTCTTTTCTTTTGCTCTGTCTGCTCATCTACCTGCTGGTGACCAGAGGGGAGGCTTGCAAGAATAGCCACCAACAGGGAAGGTCCTATGTTGTGCACACAAGGTTTTGCGATGCATGGAATGATTGGTATGGTTCTGCAATGCATAGAGAAGGATCTGCATCATGCAGATGTTTGGGTGCATGAGAAGACAGAAGGGAGAAACTGCTCCAGGAATCTCTACCAAAGCAGATCTGACCACCCTTAGAATGTTTCTCACTAGGATAAACAGCTAAATGGACTTGAAGGGAGGGGGAAAAAAGGAAGGTTTGGATCAGATCACTTTGGCACACTGGGAATATCAAGGAATTTCTCAGTCAACTTTGAGGCAAGAGTACATTAGGTGAAATTAAAGAATAAACTCATATTTTCCAGTTTCCCATCTATTTTTTTAGGGACCGGTTCCAGATTTATATATGGAGCTCTGGTAGCATAGTGGTTACAAATCAGGCTGCTAATCTCACAGTCAGCAGTTTGAAACTATCAGTTGCTCCACAAGAGAAAAATGAGGCTTTCTGCTCCCATAAAAATATCACAGCCTTGGAAAAACCCAATTCAGGGTTGCTTTGAGCTGGAAC
>NW_006408836.1:520595-522655 GCF_000296735.1 Chrysochloris asiatica
TATATATATATATATATATATATATATATATATTTGTTCTTGTGTTTTTATGACATTCAACTTTGGTTTTAGTCGTGATTTTTGGCCCTCCTTTCATCTTGTGGAGCTCTTTCTCTTCATGCCTTACCTGACAAGAGACAGTAACTGCGGCCAACCAGTCAAGCTATAATTTTACACTGTAAAACTCCACCAATAGGACAAGAGATAATACCACCTGCTATATACTCTAAAATCACTATGAATTGAGCTGTAAGACAGTGAATAGAGAAGCTCATCTCCTGATCACACTTACCAGGAGGCAAGTGCCAAAGAATACATAATCATACATTCATCTAATTAATACAAATATAACTACATCACAATGCCTAAAAAGCAGCAGGATATTTCTGCCCATATGCAGAAACATAGTTTTGGAATTGTCTGAAAAGGAGTTTAAAAGGTAGATCTCAGAAAAAAAAGAGAGTGTCATAAACAGTGGAAGAACTCAACAAAATATAGGATAACCTCAAATATTTCTACACACCAAATTGGGAAAAATAAACTCCAAGAAGATTATGGAAACACTAACACTATAAAGAAATTGACAAGACAAAGCACAAAGAAATTAACTCAGCACAGGAGAGAATACAGAATAAAGAAACCAGTAGCACCACAAAAAACAAACAGCATAATAACAATTATTAATCCATATCTATCGAGTCCAGGTGTGGCACCATGGTTAATGTGCCAGACTGCAAATCTGTTTGAACTGCAAAGTTGGCGGTTCAAGCACACCAACCACTTCTCGGAAACCCTATATAGGGTTTCTATGGGTTGGAACTAACTCAATGGCACTTAACAACAACAACATCAATAATTATACTGAATGACAGTGGATTAAATGCACCAGTCAAGAGATAAAGAGTAGCAGAGTGGATAAGAAAACAGGATCCTTTGGTATTTTGTTTACAAGAGACACACCTAACAAAAATAGATTAAAAATTGAAGGATGAAAAAAATATGCCAAGCTAACTGCAATAAAAAACAAGCAGAAGTGGCAATGTTAATCTCAGATAAAATAAACTTTAAGGCAAAAATGGGCATAAGAGACAAAGCAGAACATTATCTCATGGTTAAAAGGTAACTTGAACAACAGGATGGAAATAAATAAATAAATATGCTCCCAATGAAAAATCCCCAAAATACATAAAGAAAACCCTAATAGGACTGAAGAAAGAAGTAGATAACTCTACAATAATAGTGGGAGATTTTAATACACCACTTTCAAAAAAGGACAGAACAACCAGAAAGAAACATTACAAAGACACAAAGAAACTTAATAAAACAGTCATACAACTTGACCTCATAAATTTGTACAGAGCATACAACACAACAACAGCACAACACACATTGTTTTTCAGTGCACATGGAACATTCTCCAAAATAGACCATGTATTAAGCCACAAAGCAAGTGTCAATAAATGTAAAAGCATGAAAATACTACACAGCATCTTCTTAGATGACAATGCTATAAAATTAGAAATCAACAATAGGAAAATCAAGGAAATAAAGTCAAATACATGGAACATGAATAACACCCAGCTTAAAGGCTACTGGGTAGTAAAATAAATAAAAAGTGAAACTTAAAAATTTTTAGAAACAAATGAGAATGAAAATACAACATTCCCAAAACTGTGTGACACAGCAAAGTTAGTACTAAAAGGACAATTTATTGCAATAAAATGCACACACACCCCAAAAGAAGAAAGAACCAAAATTAACACACTAACATAACATCAAAAACAATAAAAGGAAATCCATCAAAACAATCCTACAGTAACCAAAATAAAAGACATAATGAAGACTAGAATAGAAATAAATAATCTAGAAAACAGAAAAACTGTAGAAAAACATCAACAGTACAGTAAGCTGGTTCTATGAAAATATTCATAAAATTGACAAACCATTGGCAAATCTAACAAAAGAAAAGAGGGAGAAGATACAAATAACACATGAAAGAAACCACATGGGTGACATCACAACAGAATCAATGGAAATAAAAAGAATATTATAATATATAT
>NW_006408836.1:522884-523780 GCF_000296735.1 Chrysochloris asiatica
CCATAACAAAAGAAGAAATTGACAAAGTCATCAAAACCTCACAACCAAAAAAAAAAGCTTAGGCCCAGATGACTTTACTGGTGAATTTCACCAAACATTCAGAGACAAACTGACACCAATTCTAATCAAACTGGCATTCTACCCAGATTTCCAGAATATAGAAAAGAATGGGAAACTTACTCATACATTTTAGATAACAAGCATAATCCTCATATCAAACCAGGGAATGACATTGCTAAAAAATAAAATTGTAGACCAATATTCCTCATGAATATCAATGCAAAAATTCTCAACACAATCTTAGCCAATAGAATTCAACAGCATATCAAAGAAATAATACATCATGACCAAGCAGGATACATACCAGGGATGCAAGGATGATTCAATATTAGAAAAACAATCATTGTAATTTACCACATATATAAAAATGGAGAAAACTCTCAGGATTATATCGACTGATGCAGGAAAGGCATTTGACAAAATCCAACAATGATTCCTGATTAAAAAAAAAAAAAGAAAATACTAATAAAGTAGGAATTGAAGGGAAATTCCTCAACATAATTAGCAGCATATACAAAACCAACAGCCAACATCACTCTCAATGGAGAAAAGCTGAAAGCATTCCCTTTGCAAACAGGAAGTAGACAAGGATGCCCTTAATCCCCACTCCTATTCAATATTGTGTTGGAAGTCATAGCCAGAGGTATAAGGGAACATAGTGAAATTAAAGGCATCCAAATTGACAAAAGAATAACTAAAACACTTTCTATTTGCATATGGCATTTTCCTATACATAGAAAATCCCAAAGAAAAACCTCCTGGAACTTATCAGAATATTCAGCAAAGTGGCAGCCTACAAAAATCAGTAGGATTCCTCTATACTAAGGACTTCATTC
>NW_006408836.1:524556-525986 GCF_000296735.1 Chrysochloris asiatica
AATATCATTTACAATAGCCACTGAAAGGATGAAATATTTAGGAATAAATCTAATCAGAGAAATAAAACACCTATACAAAGAAAACTACAAAACACTATTACAAGAAACCAAAAGGGGCTAGTAAAAATGGAAAACTATACCACAGTCAGGATCCCTGCCGTGGGTTAATGCGCCAGACTGCAATGTCATTTTAACTGCAAGGTCGGTGGTTCAAGCTCACCATCTGCTCTTCGGAAACCCTATACAAGGTTGCTATTGGTCAGAACTAACTCGCTGGCATTTAACAACAACAACATACCACAGTCATGGATAGGAATTTTCATAAAATTGTGAAAATGCCAATACTGCCCAAAACAATCTACAGATATAACACAATCCCAATCCAGACTCCAACAATCATCTTTAAAGAGGTTGAAAAAATGATCATGAACTTTATATAGAAAGGAAAGAGACCTCAGATAAGGAAAGCACTGTAAAAGAAGAACAAAGTGGGAGGCCTCACACAATCTGATTTCAAAATTTGCTACATGGCCAAATTGGTAAAGAACAGCCTAGTATTGGATCAATGGAACAGAATTGAGAACCCAAATACAAATCCATCCATGTATCAACTAATCTTTGAAAAAAAGCCAAAATACCTTAAATTGCGAAGTGACAGTCTCTTCAACAAATGGTGTTGGCAACACTAGAAATCAAGCTGCAAAAGAATGAAACACAACCAATATCTCACACCATATACAACAACTAACTCAGCATAGATTAAAGATTCTAATGTAAATCCAAGAACTATAAATATCATCAATGAATAACTAGGACCAAACAAGGGTTCTAATACATAGCATACAAAAACTATCAAATATGACTAAAAACCACACAAACAACGGAAGACAAAATAGATGACTGGGGCATATTAAAATTAGAAACTTATGTTCAGCAAAAGATTTTACCAAAGGGAGCCCACCAACTGGGGAAAAAAATCTTTTGTAATGGTATATCACACAAGGGACCAATATTTAAAATTTATAGGAAACTGCAACACATCTACAAGATAAAGAAAAATAAACCAATTTTAAAAAGGGCACAGGATATGAATAGACATTTCATAAAGGAAGACATTCAAGCAGTCAACAAACATATAGAAATGCTCACAATCCTTAGACATTGTTCTTGTTGTTAGGTGCCATCAAGTCAGTACCAACTCATAGCGAGCCTATGCATAGCAGAATGAAACATTGCCCGATCTTGGGCCAACCTCACAATTGTTGCCATGCTTTAGCCCATTGATGCTGCCACTTTGCCAATCCATCTCACTGGGGGCTTCCTCTTTTTCTCTGACCCTCCACTTTATCAAACATGATATCCTTCTCCAGTGACTGGGCCCTCTTGACAATATGTCCAAAGTATGAGAGAGAAGTTTGGCCATCATGGCC
>NW_006408836.1:528511-535095 GCF_000296735.1 Chrysochloris asiatica
TTAACTCTATTCACGTCATCATGGTAAACTCTACTTTGAGGAGACATTTTTCCCCCAGTCGCATTCTGAGTGCCTTCCCACCTCTGGTCCTGTATCTGACAGTGTTTCTCTGCTATGCATAGAGTTTTCAGTGACTAGCGATTCGGAAGTAGTTTGTCACTCTTTCTTCCTAGTCTGTCTTTTTCTGGAAGCTCATCTGAAACCTGTCCACTATGGGTGACCCTGCTGGTTATTTAAAATACCTGTGGCAGAGCCCTCAGAATCACAGCAACTCAATCTACCACAGCATAACAGACAGACAAGTGGTGGCCCGTTAGACATTAGAGAGATGCAAATAAAAACAACAATGATATATCATCACACAGCACAATTAACAGCAAAGTTCAAAAACAGAGAAAACAAGAGTGTGGAGAGACTGTGATCCTCATACATTGCTGGTGGGACTATAAACTGAGTCAACACTCTGGAAAAAATTATGGAACTTCCACAGAATGTTGAAAGCAGAAACACCTGTGTGGTGGTGATGTGGTGGTTGTGATTCATAGCTATCCTCCATTGGGTTTCTGAGGCTGTAAATCTTTATGGATGCTGAAAACCTCATCTTTCTCCTGAAGAATGACTGGTAGTTTTAAACTGCTGACCTTGAGGTTAGCAGCCCAATTTGTAACAACTATGCTACCAGAGCTCCTTAGAAATGCCTTATGACTCAGCAATCCCTCTACTTGGTATATATCCAAGAAATGCAAGCCAAAACATGAATAGGTATATACACACCAATGTTCATTGCAGCAATAGTAACAATAGAAACAAGATGGAGGCAGCGTAAGAGGTCATAAATAGAAGAATGAATAAACAAACTGGTACATACACACAATGGAATACTATCCTACCTTGAAGAATAATGATGAAGCTGCAAAGCCCATAACATGGATGAACCATGAGGACATTATGCTAAATGAAATTAGTCAATCACAAAAGGACAACATTGCATGAAACCATTATTGTAAAAACTTAAGAAAACATTTCCATACCAAAGGAAACATTTGTTGGTGGTTACCAGGGATGGGAGGGAGGGAGAGTAAGTCACAGGTTAGGAGTTAGACATATTTTAGGCCAGATGATGATGAGAGCATTACACAAGAAGAAGGAGGGTGTCAAATAAACAATGAAGATAGAGGAAGTGTTATGGAGGTATACATGTGCTAAATGGGATAGAGGTAAATAGTGATTTATACACAATCTTGGAACAACAGTGTTCTGTGATACAGGAAAATGAGACATAGGTTGAATGGGTAAAGGAAGGGAAAGTATGTTTAGATGCTTGACTGTCGTGGATATTGGTTTCCCCTGCCTACTATTATAAAATAGACATTTACAACGTGCGATAGAAATGAATATTGGGAATTATGATCACAGAAAGCTTGTAAACACATCTTCAGCCTATAATGGACTGGATTAACTAAAAGGGAAATTTGAATTTGTCCAAGGAAAAAATTAGGCTTCTTGTTAAGTCTTTGTAGAGCCTTAGGTGGAATCTTGAGCCCCATCCAGAACCTTCTGAGTTGGGACATTCCCATTTGAAAAGACATGCAGACCAACCCAGAATGGCTGGGAGAACAGAAAATTCTTATTGAAAGAAAGACCAGCAGAAAAAAAAAGTTGACAGTTTGACTCTTAGAATATCAATCAAGCTGTTTGCTTTGGAGGCATCAAGACAAAAAAAAATTTTAAAAATCAGCTCATCAGGGAAAAGTTCCTCCTAAGACTGAAACACAAAAGGAACCTGCATGTAGTCTAGTATGCTCACTGGGGACCATGTTGTCTACTTATGAGTGGAAGTGGAGGAAATGCAGAAATGAAGACATGGGCTGAGTTTGGCTATGTTTCATTGGTACCCATTGACTTTGAGATGAGAGAGAGAAGAGGGAGGGGATAGCTGCTCTGAAGTTTAGGGAGATATGTTCACTCTTGAGTCCATAGTCACTGACCTAGCCACTGGGAGCTAGAGCTAAGAGTGAAGTAGCCAACTGGTCTGAGGTGCGGGAAGGCATGTTTCAACTCCAAAACTTGCAGCTAGTACCCATTTGACCTACCTTGGACAAGTATCTGACCTGAATTTGACCAGATGAAAATAAAGATGCTTAATACTGTGAGCAAGTATAAATTGCTGCAATTTGATAAACTGGACCTTTGCTTATGGTTGCAATTGCTCAAAATTCCAACTGAAATGGAAAGAATCTTCATATCAAGGGTCATGCTCATTTTCTCAGTGCACAGGGTTGATAGGAACAGGCAGTTTAGACATTGGATATCAAAAATAGGGGGTTATAAAGACACAAGGAGTACTGGTGTGATGCCGTTGGTTAATGCGCTAGACTACAAAGTCCACTTGAACCGGGAGGCCTGCAATTCAAGTTCACCAGCTACTCCTTGGAAACCCTAAACAGAGTCGCTATGGGTCGGAACCCAACTCAACGGCATTTAACAACAACAACAGCTTAAGGATACAAAATGGCTGGCATACAAGCTTTCATGTTCATGTTTAGTTTCAGAACACGATGGTAATAGAGAATCCCCAGTATAGATTTCCTCATTTCCACATTGATCTGGTGAAAGAGGAGGTGGAATGATGCTGATAGGATTCAATTGTGAGTAATTTTTAGCAAGATTCATTGCAATTATCACAACTATATTGTAGGAGATGTGTAACAAAAAGTGGGGAGCAGTGAATCATTCATTTCAGGAACAGAGGATCCCAAGACTATCAAGAAGGAAGAGCATGTGTAGAGTGTGAGATCCTACCTAGAAAAGTGACTACAGCAGAGACAGGGGCAGAGGTGATGGCATGGAAAGACTGAGCAGCTGTGGACGGTAGGCCCATGGTCTGAGAAAAGCTGTGGACCTACGGGCAGAAGGCTGGCTTGCAAAATTTGCCCTTTGGACATTTAAATGAATGTATTTTTTTTTGTTTTGTTTTTTGTTAGTGTATGGAATATTTTTGCTTTGTTGATTTGTGAAAGATACAATGTAAAAGGGAAACCATAGGGTGGAAGCAGGGTTACTGTTTTTGCAAGGAGTGGATTATAATCATTTATATTAAACAAAACATATTATTGGTTGAAAGTAAATCTGTTAACTTTAAATCAATAAAAAAAAATAAGAAGAGCAGACAAGAGCTTTTCTACTGGTATTTTAAATACCAGGAGGGTTACCCAGGGTAGACAGGTTTCAGCTGAGCTTCCAGAAAAAGACAGACTAGGAAGAAGAAGAGACAGACTACTTCCAAATATTTAGTCACTGAAAACATAATGAATAGCAGTGGAGCACTAATAGTGAATATTGATTCAATAATAGCACCAGATTATATTGAACACTGAAACATGACGAAAAGAACCAGAATATTGCCAGATATATTGCTGGAAGATGAGCCCTGCAGGTTGGAAGGCATTAAAAATGTGACTGGGGAAGAGAAAAATGCCACAGGAAGAGATGACCTTGATAACATGAAAGAAGTAAAACCTTCATAAAGTGATGATAGGGTAGAACTCAAAATGAAGAGAAACAGTTGTAAACATCCAGTATTAATCATAACATGAGGTATGAAGTATGAATCTAGGAATTTTGGAAATTGTCAAAAATTATATGGAATACAAAAACATTTGTGAGCTGAAAATTGACTGGTATTGGCCATTTTGAATCTGACAATCACATGGTTTACTATGCAGGGGATGACAAATTAAAGAGAAATGGCATTGAATTCATCTTCAAAAAGAACATATCAAGATCTGTCATGAAGAACAATGCTGTCTGTGATAGGATAATATCTATATGCCTACAAGGAAGACCAGTTAATACCACTAATATTCAAATTTATTCACCAACCACTAAAGCCAGTGATGATGAAATTGAGAAATTCTGCCAACTTCTTCAGTCTGAAATTGATCAAGATGTATTGGTGATTACTGGTAATTTGAATACAAAGGTTGGAAACAAAGAGGAAGGATCAGTGATTGGAAAATATGGCCTTAGAGATAGAAGAGATGTTGGAGAATGCATGATAGAATTTTACAAGATCAATGACATGTTCATTGCAAATACCTTTTTTAAACAACATAAAAGATGACTATACACATTTATCTTACCAGGTGGAATACACAGAAAATAAATTGTCTACATCTGTGGAACAAGATGGTGGAAAAGCTCTATCAACAGCCAAAACAAGGCCAAGGGCAGACTGTGAAACAGATCATCAATAATTGTTCACATGCAAATTCAGGCTGAAGCCGATGAAAATTAAAACAAGTCTGCAAGAACCAAATATATGACCTTGAATATATCTCATCTGAATTTAGAGATCATCTGAAGAACAGATTTGATACATTACACAATAAAGTTTGAAGACCAGAAGAGTTGTGGCATGACATCAAGAAAATCATACAGGTGGAGGCCGAGTTGATAACATGGAGAGGTAGAGCAACTAAGGACTCAAGACTCATGGAAAGAGAAAGGCTCTGTGCTGACAGCCAGGAAGCAAGTTTGCAGAATGTGACCTTTGGTTGTTTAAATGATTATATATTTCTGAGTATTTTGCATACATCTCAAAACACAAACAAACAACAATAACAACAGCAACAGAAGGACTAGAAGTAAGCACTGTCAAATGATGATGAACAGAGGAGACTGTAATAATAAAATGATGAGTGTATAACCAATATTCTCTCGTGTAAACTATCACTCAATTCCAATAAACAAGTTTTTTTTTTTAAAAAAGAAAAAAAATCTTACAGAAAGAAACAAAGGGTCATTAAGAAGACAAGAAAGAAGGAAAAGACCAAAATGGATGTCAGAAGAAACTCTGAGACTTGCTCTCCAGCATAAAGATGCTAAAGCCAATGGAAGAATTGAGAAGGCATAAGAACTGAACAGAAACTTTCAAAAGTCAACTTGAAAAGACAGCATTAAAGATTAAAAAGAAATGTGCAAAGACCTGGAGTTAGAAAACCAAAGGGACAAACAAGCTCAGCGTTTCTCAAGCTGAGGGAACTGTAGAAAAATATCAAACGTCAATTTGTGGTATTGAAGGATTCTATTGTAGTCCTGGTGTGGCACTGTGGGTTAGTGCATGAGACTGCAAAGTCACTTTGATCCATAAGGTTGGTGGTTGAAGCTCACCAGTCTCTTCTCAGACACCCAATACAGGATTGTGATGGGTGGGAAACAACTAAACAGCATTTCACAGCAACAACAGCAACATTGGAAAATTATTGAATGATGCAGAAAGCATCAAAAGAAGATGGAAAGACTACATAAAGTCACCTTACCAAAAGGAAATGGTGGATGTTCAACCATTTCAAGAGCCAATGATCATGAAGGAAGAAGTCCAAGGTGCACCGAAGGCATTGACAAAGAACAAGGCACTGGGAATTTATGGAACACATATTGAAACATTTCAACAAAGCGATGTGGTATTTGAGGTACTCACTTTATCTCTGTCAAGAAATTTGGAAGATAACTACCTGGTCAACTGCCTGGAAGAAACTGCATTTGTGCCTATTCCAAAGAAGGTGACCCAATGGAATGTGGAAATCATTGGACAATATCATTAATATCCCATGCGAGTAAAGTTTTACTAAAGGTAATACAAAAACAGCAGCAACCATGTTTTGACAGAGAACTTCCAGAAGTTCAAGCCGGATTCAGAAGAGGACATTAGAACAAGGGATATCGCTGCTGATATCAGATGGATCTTGACTGAAAGCAGAGAATGCTAGAAAGATGTTTATCTGCACATTATTGACTATGTAAAGGCTTTTGATTGTGTGGATCATGACAAGTTATGGACAATATTGTGAAATATGACTATTCCTAAACACTTAATTGTGCTTATGAGGAACCTGCATATAGACCAAGAGGCAGTTGTTCTAACAGAACAAGGGAACACTGAATGGTTTAAAATTAAGAATGGTATGCTCCAAGGTTGTATTCTTTCACCATATTTATTCAATCGATGTGCTAAGCAAATAATCTGAGACACTGCATGACATCAAGTTTGGAGGAAGACTCATTAATAATCTGCGCTATGCAATGATACAACCTTACTTGCTGAAAGTGGAGAGGACTTAAAATACTAATGAAAATTAAAGACCACAGCCTTCCCTCTGGGTTTCATCTCAATGTAAAGAAAACAAAAATCCTCTCCACCAGACTGATAAACAACATCCATACAAATGGAGAAAAGATTGAAATTGTCAAAGACTTCATTTTGCTTGAATCAACCATCAACACACATGGAAGCAGCAGTCAAGACATCAAATGATGTATTGCATTAGGCAAATCTGTGGCACAAGTCCTTTATAAAGTGTTGAAGAACAAAGATGTCAGTTTGAGGACTGAAATGCGCCTGACCAAAGTCATGATATTTTCAATAACCTCATATGCATGTGAAAGTTGGATAGTGACTAAAGAAGACTGTAGAATAATTGATGCCTTTGTATTATGGTGTTGGAGGAGAATATTGAAAGTACCACAGACTGATAAAAGAACAATCAGATACATATTGGAAGTACAACCAGAGTGTTCCTTGG
>NW_006408836.1:535845-538119 GCF_000296735.1 Chrysochloris asiatica
TTATATGTATATATGTAAGTCCTGGTATGGTACTGTGGGTTAATGCGCTGGACTGCAAAGTCATTTGAGCCACAAGGTTGGTGGTTCAAGCTCACCAGTCGCTCCTTGGAAACCCTATACAGGGTCGCAACCTTTAGGTGGAGTGTTTATCCTATATTGCAACACCACTATTCTCTCTATACATATGGAGTCCTATTGTGGTTCAGCAGGCTAATGCTCTGGATTGCATGGTCGGTTTGAACCACAAGGTTGGTGGTTCAAACTCACCATTGCTCCTTAGAAACCCTATACAGGGTCACTATGAGTTGGAACCAATTCGACAACACTTAATCACAAGGCCTGCAGTTCAAGCCCACTGATGCCCAGTGGTAGAAAGATGAGGCTTTCTGGTCCCAGAAAGATTTTAAAAGCCTCAGAAAGTCTATACAGGGTTGCTATGAATCAGAACTAACTTGAATGCACTTAATAGTGACAAATATTTATCTGTATATGTATATCTTTCCTAACATTGATCAGGGACTGTTCTGCTTATAGGACCTTCACTGTTTGCCAGAAGCCAGCATTTATCATTTATCTCTGGGACTTATTTCCTAACTGTCAAAAGATAAGAAATTGGTGTATTGGTATTATATAGATCCCCTAAATACTGACCAGTATTTTTAAAGCCCATTTGTAGTTAGTTTCTATTTATGATGAATTCTAAGTTGTTACCTCAAAAATTTTCCTTAATAAAGCAGGCTCCCTTTAGACCAGGAAATGCCTGGCAACTCAGTAAATTAGATAACAGTGCCAACAGCTCATTATCATTGTTTATGACTTCTCTATCCACTGCTGTGCTGAACCCATATGGCTCCCTGGATTAAGAAGCAGACCAAGAGTAAAGTCTTATTTTTTTCTGAAAGAGTTAACAATAACACCAATGTTACTTACCTGCTCTGTAAAGTCTCAAACACATAAAGTTATCATAGCTATCAAGCATAAACCCATATCTGATGAAGTTCATGAGATACTATCAGAGATTTTATAACCACTATGGTGCAGTGAATTACTTAATGTCTCTGCTTGCCACCAAATGAATTTTTCCTGATGGGGCTGAACAGGACAACGTGGGGGATGGAGGGAGATGTTGATGAATTATATGATTCAGTTGTGAGTGACTCTTCACAGGACTAATGGTGATTGGTAAATTTTACCATTATGCTGGATATAAAATGAGTCATCTCAGAAGTAGAGGGGAAATCTCACTACCATCAAAGAAAAAAGTCTAGGAGTAGAGTGTGTCCTTTAGATCTCCAAGGTCCCTACACATTGAACCCCCCCTTCCAGGAACAGAAAGCTATGACTTTGGAGGACGAGACAGTGAAAGTTAGCAAAGACACTGTAGCAGCAGAATCAAGAATCAGAGTACCCAGAGGAGTGGGCTTCCCAGTCCACAGAGCAAGTAAAGCTCATTGCCTTTGAGCTTGAGGATCACTATGGAGTGAAGCACCTTCAGGAATTTAATTGAGGAGCTATGTTTGCTGACCCATTGAGCTAAAGCTTAGTGTATTCAGGCTGGGTTGTATAATGGAGTAGAATATCCTATGGGCATCCATAAAATAATTTTTAACACTGTTAAGCAGGGCAGAGGTCAGGTCTAGGGACCTAAGGTTAGAGAATGCCCTTCTTGTGGGCACAGCTGAGGAGAGGTTGTCCTGACTGAAAGAACTATTCCCTGACATTTTCTGATGCTCCGTTATAACCTGTTACCTTCCCTATTAAACTCCATAATTATGAATATGATACATGAATTCTGTGTAGCTATTGCAATGAATTATGAGCCCAGCTGACTACAGAGTGCTGTGGGAGGAGTAATTGGTGCCAATTTTTACAATCCTAATTTTCCTTATTTTAGAACCTGCATGAAGTTTTGTTTATTTTGTTAATAGCAATTTCCTAAGCCTAGCCCAGGAACCAAGTATCCCTGGTGATCCAGTGCTTAAATATTCAGCTGTTAACTGGAAGTTCAGTGGTTTGAATCCACCAGTCACTAAGTAGGAGGAAGATGTAGCAGACTGCTTCCATAAATAATGTTGTTGCTGTTAAGTTCTAATGAGTCAATTCCAACTCATAGAGACCCTGTATAGGGTTTCCAAGGAGCAGCTGGTGAGTTTAAACCACCAACCTTGCAGTTCAAACTGACCTTGTGCCCAAGTGCTTATCTTACAGCACCTCACCAGGTCTCCACCATAGGGATTACAACCTTGAAAACTATGTTGTTGTTGTTGTTGTTGT
>NW_006408836.1:542135-543124 GCF_000296735.1 Chrysochloris asiatica
TATAAGGGGCAATTATTCTCTCTGACATGGGGTTGTTATGAGTCTGCATTGACTTGATAGCAATGAGTGGGTCTGGTAACCATACACACCACGACCACCACTCATCTGTGAGTTTGTTTTACTGTGGTGGTCAGTGTGTTTCTGTAAGGCTGGAAGCTATGCCACAGGTATTTCAGATACCAGCAGGATTACTTATGGTGGTCAGGTTTCAGTGGAATTTCCAGATTGAGGCTGACTAGGAAGAAAGACTCAGTAATATATTTCTGCAAAAAACTACCCACTGAAAAGTTTATGAATTGTTGTTCTTGTTGTTGTTGTTAAGTGCCTTTGAGTCAGTTCTGATTCATATAGACCCTGTATAGGATTTCTGAGGAGTGACTGATGGGTTTCAACCACTGGCCTTGCAGTTTGTACTCACCTTGCAGTCCAGTGCATTATCCTGTAGTGCTCAACCAGTATTGTCTAGTTGGTTCTAAGTCTTAGTGATTCTGTATGGGGTTTTTGAGGCTGTAAATATTTGTGGGAGCAGAAAGACTCATCTTTTCCCCATCTCAGAGTGGCTGGTGAGCTTGAACCACTGATCTCTGGGTCACAGTCCTGTCCTATCCTACAAAACCACTGCACTTTCCAAACCTTATGAATAAGAGTGGAATATTCACTGATATAATGCTATACAAAGCCCCTCAGGTTTGTAGGTACACAAACTATGACTGAGGAAGAACTGCCTCCTCAAAGGGGAGTCAACCTGAATAACATGGATGAAGCAAAGCTTTCAGGGCCTTCATTTGCTGATGTAGCATGATTCAAGATAAGAAGAAACTGTTGCAAATATGCATTAGCAATTGAGACATGGAATCTTAATAATATTGGAAATCATCAAAAATAAAATGGAATACTTAAAGATCAATATCCCAGACATTAGTGAGCTGAAATGAACTGGTATTGGCCATTCTGAATTACACAGTCTATTAGACTAAGAAGGATAAATG
>NW_006408836.1:543837-547514 GCF_000296735.1 Chrysochloris asiatica
CTACTACAACTACAGTGTGGTTATAGAAATTATGCCTGTGTTTGCATGGCAGAATTTTGCAAGACCAGCAACCTATTCATTGCAAATATCTTTTTCAAAAATAAAAACAGTGACTATACACATGGACTTCACCAGCTCAAAAGCATAGGAATCAAAGAGTCTCCATCTGTGGGAAGAGATTACAGAGAAGCTCAATATCACCAGTCATAAGAAGTCCAGGTCAACTGTAGAACAGACCATCAATTGTTGTTGTTTTGGTATTAGGTGCCATTGAGTTGATTACAACAGAAATAAATACTTCCTGATCCAGTGCTATTCTCACAATTGTTATGTTTGAGCCCATTGTTCTTGCCACTGTGTCAATCCATCTTGTTGGAGGTCTTCCTCTTTTGCTGTGACCCTCCACTTTACCAAGCATGACGTCCTCCTCCAGCAAGGAGTTTCTCCTTATAATATGTCCAAAATATGAGGGCCAAAGTCTCTCCGTCTTGACTTCTAAAAAGCATTATAGTAAACTTCTTACAATGCAGATTTTTGTTGTTCTTCTTCCAGCACTCCATGGTACTTTAAATACTCTTCTCAACACCATAATTTAAATTTATTGATATTTTAATGGTCTTCCTTATTCAGTGTTTAACTTTCACATGCTTTAAGGCTATTGAAAATACCAAGGCTTGGGTCAGGTGCACCTTAGTTCTCAAACACTTTAACACTTTAAAGAAGGCTTTTGCATCAGATTTGCTTTGATTTCTTGACTTCTGTGTCCAGGTGTTTTAATAGTGGATTTTTAAAAAATTATCAATTTAAATCTTTTCTCAATTTTTCATGATATCATTAGTTTGTCCTATTTTGAGGATTTTTGGTTTTCTTTATATTGAGATCAATCCATACTGAAGACTATAATCTTTTAGCTGTGTCAGTAAGTGTTTTAAGTCCTCTTCATTTCCAGCAAGCAAGGTTATATCATCTGCATATCACAGTTTTAGCCAATCCTGATGCCACATTCTTCTTCATATAATCCATTCTCAATTATTTGTTCAGGATACATTGAATAAGGATGGTGAAAGGATACAAGTTTCACACACGCATTTCCTGATTTTAAACCATTCAGGGTTCCCTTGTTCTATTTAAACAACTGCCTCTTGGTGTTTGTACAGGTTCCTCATTAGCACAATTATGTGCTCTGAAATGCCCATTCTATGCAATGTTATCAATTACTCATATGTAAATTTAGCCTAAAGCTGAAGCAAAATAAAATAAGTACTCAAGTGTGAATATACAATGATGAGTAAAACCCCTATGAATAGAAAGGGCATCTCAGAAACAGTTGGACACACTGAGCACTCATGCTGAAGGCCAGAAGAGTTTGGTGTGACATCAAAGACATCAAACATAATGAAAGCAAAAAGTAATTTAAAAGACAAGCTAGAAAGAAACGACTAACATGAATGTCAGAAGATACTCTGAAACATGGAGAAGCTAAGGTGAAAGAAAAAAAAAATGAAGTAAGAGCTGAACAGAAGATTGAAAAAGGTGGATCTCAAACCAGCAGTAACAGCAAAGATTTAAAAAAAAGTAGAGGACAATAAATGCTGGCAAGGATGTGGAGCGACGGGAATGCTCCTGTATTACTGGTAGGACTGCAAAATGGTCCGACCTCTCTGGAAAGCAATATGACACTTCTTCAGAAGGTTGGAGATAGAAATACCTTATGATCCACCAATTCCTCTACTTGATATTTTCCCACAAGAAAAACGAGCCATAACACGAGTAGATATATGCACACCAATGTTCACAGCAGCACTATTTACATTAGCAAAAAGATAGAAACAGGCTAAGTGCCTTTCAATGGAAGAATGGATAAACAAACTGTGGTACATACACACAATGGAAGATTATGCTACCTTGAAGAATAACAAGGAAGCTGCAAGCCACTGCATAACATGGATGAATCTTGAGGACATTATGCTGAGTGAAATTAGTCAGTCACAAAAGGAGAAATACTGCATAGAACCACTACTGCAAAAGACTAAGAAAAAGAACCCATAATAATGGGGGGAAGGTTCCTTTGCTGGTTACCTGGATGTGAGGCAGTAGGGTGAGGGGAGGAAGGGGAAGGTGGAGCACAGGGTAGGGAATAGACACAGGATAGTTTGGGTGCTAGGGAAGGGGACAATACACAAGAAGGGGGAGGGGAATAGAAGAAAAAGGCTGATGGGAAAACAATTAGGCAAGTTTGCATGGGCTAAGTGGGAGAGAGGTAAATAATGATGTATGCACAACCTGGGAACAACAGGGCTCTGGGATACAGGGATTGAGACATGGTTGGAAGGGACAAAAAGGGGGAAATACTGTTAAGATGCTTGGGTGTCTTTTGAATCTTGTTTTCCCTCACATATCATTATAAAATAGACACTTGAGGGGAAGAAAAAGGAATAGCCAGAAATATCACCATAGAAAACTTGTAAGTCCGTCTTCTTCCTATAACTGATTGGAATACCTAAAATGGGGCTACAACGTGCCCAATGAAGGAGGCTTCCTGTGGAGCCTCTGCATTACGTAAGACCATAGATGGAATCCTGAACCGCATCCAGAATCTTCTGAGGTGGAAAATTTCCACTTGAAAGGAAAAGCAGACCAGTGTGGAGTGACTAGAAGTACAGAACGTACTTCTAGAAAGAAGGATCCACAAAACAAACATAAAACAATAACAGCAGTCTGACTGACTACTACAAGAACAAGCAAGTAGCTCTCCCAGGAGACATCAAAGAGGTCGGGTCCCCTCAGGGCAAACTCCCTTCCAAGACTAAGACTCAATGGGAATACATAAGCAGACACGTGCTCTGACTGGTGACCATATTTGTCACTGATAAAGAGAAGTGAAGAAAAAACATCAATGAAGCTGTGAGCTAAGTCCAACCACGTTCAATAGACTCCTGTGAACCTGGGTAGAGACCTGGCTGGCCAGCAGTTTGGCAAGACTTGGAGACTCCTGGGCCCATAGTCAGTGACATAGCCACAGAGGACTGGAGTAGAGAATGAAGCATCCAGCTGATAAGAAAAGAGGGCATATGCACAAGAACACCCACACTTGCAGATAATACCCACTTGGCCTGGCTTCAACAGCTGAATGATCAGAGCTCAACTAGAAGAAGAAATAAAAGGAAAAAAAGAGTAATCTGATACAATTTGATGAACTTGACCTACACTTATGGATGTAGTAGCTCAAAAGAGGGAACAAATCTTCATAGCGAGGATCATTCCCACCCCCTCCATACACAGGGTAGACAGGGATGGGCAACTTGGTGATTGGCTACTCAAAATGTGGGGAGCTACAAAGGCAAAAAGTGACTGGCTTACAAGCTTTCAAGAGGGAGCCTAGATCTAGAGGGCATAGAGGAAGGTATAATCTCCACTGAGTAGTATTCAGTCTATCTAGGTGGGACTGATGAAAGGAGATGGGGATAGCATTCATGTGGTACAATAGTGAATAATTAATATCAGAACTGACTGTGAGGGTTTGAAATGTAATGGTAGATGTTTTGTAGCAAAAGGAAGGAAGTGGTTGACTTTGCAGGCGAGGAGCACAGGCCCCTAGGACCATCAAGGAAGAAGAATGGAGTATGGGACTCTACCCAGAGAAACAGTGACGCCAGAGATGGAGGCAGAGATGATGA
>NW_006408836.1:549404-550764 GCF_000296735.1 Chrysochloris asiatica
AGACTCAGGGAAGGAGAGGAGCTATATGCTGATGGCCAGGGGTGAAGGCTTGCAGAGTGTACCCATTGCTTGTTTGGTGATGCATGCAGGAGATTGTAATCATTGCAATGAAAAGAAATATGATAGGATGAATGTAAAGCTTATGTTCTCCCATGTAAATTATCACATAATTCACAATAAAAACTTAAAAAAAAAACACAAAAAAACTATGAAACACAGATAACACAACCTTGCTTGGTGAAAGTGAAGAGGACTTGAGCACTTCCTGATGAAGATTTAAGAATGTAGTTTTCAGTATGGATAACACCTCAATGTAAGGACAATGAATACCTTCATAATTGGAACAACAGGCAATTATTTAGATAAATGGGGAAAATGACTGAAATTGTCAAGAATTTCATTTTACTAGGATCCACAATAAATGCCCAAGGGAAAAGGAATCAGTAAATCATATGGCACTGCATTGAGCAACTCTGCTGCAAAAGATCTTATTAAAGTATTAAAACACAAAGGTGCACCTGATCCAAGTCATTATATATCAATAACCTAATATGTATGTGAAAGTTGGACAATGAATAATAAAGAATAATGAACAAAGATTGATTGATGCCTTTTAATTATGGTGTTGGCAAATAATATTAAAATAGACCATCCACTACCAGAAAAAAGAATAAATCTGCTTGGGAAGAACTACAGACAGAATGATCCTTAGAAGTAAGAGTAGTGAGACTTCATCTCATGTACTTGTTTTTTTAATTTTTTATTGTGAATTGAGTTAAAGTTTATAGAACAGATCATAAGTTTTACATGTAACAACTCATACACTGTTTAATTTCAATGACTGAAATTCCCCCCTTCTTGTTGTTGTTGTTAAGTGCCATCAAGTCGGTACTGACTCATAGTGACCTTATGCACAGCAGAACGAAATGCTGGGCCAACCTCACTATTGTTGCCATGCTTGAGCCCATTGATGCTGTCACTTTGCCAATCCATCTTGCTGGGGTCTTCCTCTTTTTCTCTGACCCTCCACCCTACCAAACATAATATCCTTCTCCAGCAACTGGTCCCTCTTGACAATATGTCTGAAGTATGAAAGATGAAGTTTGGCTATCCTGGCCTCCAAGGAGCATTTTGGCTGTACTTCTTCCAACACAAATCTGTTGATTCTTTTGACAACTGCTTTCAATATTCTTCTCCAACACCATAATTCAAAAGCATCAATTCTTCTACGGTCTTCCTTATTCACTGTCCAGTTTTTGCATGCATATGAGGTTATTGAAAATACCATGGCTTGGGTCAGGCTCACCTTCCCTCCTTGTAACAACAGTTAATTCCACTTCCTTCCTGTGGTTCTTATTTC
>NW_006408836.1:551085-554891 GCF_000296735.1 Chrysochloris asiatica
AGAGAGAATTTTGAGTTTTGTACCACATTGTCTCCCACTCTACCTGGGACATTCCAGTGTGATCCCTGTCAGAGCAGTTGGTAATGGTAGCAAAACATCACTTAGTTCTTTTGGTCTCTGAGACATGGAGACTGATGTCCACATGTTCTATTAGTTGTTGTTGTGTTATTAAGTGCTGTCGAATCGGTTCCAACCCATAGCGACCCTGTACAGGGTTTCTGAGGCTGTAAATATTTACAGGAGCACAAATTCTCATCTTTCTCCCACAGAGCAGCTGGTAGTTTCAAAGTGCTGACCTTAAGGTTCACAGCCCAATTCATAACCACTACACTACCAGAGCTCCATTGTGCTATTTATTTATTATTGTTCTTTCTTCCACACATGGAAAGATAATACTTGTTCTCTGTGTCTCCGCCTGTCTTCATTATTCTTCTGCCAATGTACTTTTTTTTACATACTGCTTTCCCTGTCACCCAAGTTAGCACATGCCTACCCCCTAACCATTGAATTAGCTTTCCTTCCTTCCTACCCAGGGTGACCATCAGAGAATGTTTCTTTTAGCATGAAAACTTTTATTTCCTTTTTACAATAGTGGTCTCATACAATAGTTGTCCATTTGTGATTGACTAATTTCACTCAACATAATGTCCCCCAGGTTCATCTGTGTTATGGGGTATTTTGCAGATTCATAGTTATTCTTCAGTGTTACGTAATAATTCATTTTATGTAGGTATCAGTTTGTTTATCCATTCTTCCATTGATGGACATTTAGGTTGTCTGCATTTTTTTGCTATTGTGGCTAGTAACGTGATGAAGATGGATGTGCATATATCTATTCATGTTACGGCTCTTGTTTCTTAGAGATATATAACAAATAGAGGAATTGCTAAATATGATATTGATATTTCCAACATTTTAAGAAGGCACCATACCATTTTTCAGAGTGGTTGCATAATTTTACAGACCCACCAGCAGCAATGTAGGAGGGTTTCAGTCTCTCCACACCTGACAGTATTTGTTGTTTTCTGTTTCTTTGAACTTTGCTGTGAATGCTGGAGTGAGAAGATATCTCATTGTTCTGGGCTGTGGGTTAATGCACTGCAAGGTCGATTAGAACCTCTAGGTTGGTGGTTCAAACTCACCAGCTGCTTCTAGGAAACCCTATACAGGGTCACTAATGGTTGGAACCAAATCAAAGGCACTTAACAAACACAACAACAAATGACTAATGGAATCCTGGTGTGGTGCTGTGTGTTAACGCGCTGGACTGCAAAGTCAGTTTTGGCTAATGATTCCAAACCATTTATTTTCGTCTGCCTAAGTGTCTTCATTGGTTCATTGGTGAAATGTCTTTTGACATCCTCTGCCTATTTTTTTTTTGTGTGTGTGTGTGTGTGTGTTATTTGTCTTGTAGCAATATTGTAGTTTACGACAAATTTTAGAAATTAGTACATTGTCTGTATATCACTGCAAAAATTTTTTTATAGTCTCTGGGCTCTCTTTTTACTCTTTTGGTGAAATCGTTTGAAGCACACACATGTCTAATTTTTAGGAGGTCCCAGTTGTTTATTTCATCTTCCACTGTTTGTGTGCTTTTACTTTTTTGATAGTTTATTTATACCTTGTATCAGAGCCCCTTTATTTGTCCTTGTTTTTTCACTGATGATATTTATAGTTCTATGTTTAACATTTAATCTCATGCGTTTGGAATATATATTGTCTGGATGGACCATTCACCAATTTTGGACATTATAGTAGAAAGTCATAGAAAAGAAGGAAGACCCTCAATGTGATAGATTGACACAGTGGTTATAATAATCATTCACATATAGGAAGGATTGTGAGAATGGTACAGGACTGGGCAGTGTTTCATTGTGTTGCATGCATGGTCGCTATGAATCGGAACCAAATGAAGTGCACATAACAACAACAGTAATATCCAATGTTTCAGAATCTGTAGTGGGAGTTGAAACCCTAATAATCAAATGTGTCACCAGAATTAAGATCAATGATTAGAATATAAATATTTACACACAATTCTTCCATCTTCAATACATTACTTTAGTGGATAATGTGGGAAATTTTAATCATGCCTCACTTCTTGGCCATTTAACTTAGCTAATAGCTTTGAAATATTGCTTTTGGGTCATTTAATATGCTGATATTCTTTATCCACTGATGCTTTGCATAGCTTTTTGCACAACTATGATTAAACTAAAGTCCTGGTATGGTGCTTAGGATAAGCACTGGACTCCTAACCTCAAGGTTGGTAATTCAAACCCACCATCCACTCCTTGGAAACCCTATATAGGCTTGCTATGAGTCAGAACCTATTTGATAGTACTTTACAACAACAACAACAAAAACCCATCAAACTAAAAGTGCCTAGGAATTTCTCCTTTATTTTTGGTTAGCCACCACTGACTGCCCCTATCCTCTGCTGCTAGGTCATATTCATTTGGCCAGGGGTACTCCAGGATTTACACCAATCTATAACCTGGTGTGGCACTGTGGGTTAATGAGTTGAACTGCAAGGTTAGTGGTTCAAGCTCATCAGTCGCTCCTTGGAAACCCTATACAGGGTTGCTATGGGTCAGAAATGACTTAACGGCACTTAACAAAAACAACAACATAACTTAAGTAACAGAATGATTGACTGAAGATAAACAAAATGCATGTGCTTCTCTGGTATATCCACAGTGCTGGTAGAATGTCAGTAAATGTGAAATACATGCTCAAAGAGATGGACCAATAATTGCCAGCCACTGCAATGGACTCAAACATACCAATGGTCATGATAATGGCACAGTAATGGGCAATGTTTGATTTTGTTACACATAAAGTTGCCGTGAGTCTGAGCCAATTAAATGGAAGCTAACAACAACTATACCTTGCAGGCACTCAATAATTATATTGAGATCAAGTCCTTAGTCTAGTATAGTAGATTTTGAAGTTTCCGGACATCCTTGATTGACAGATTTTTTTTTTTTTTTCTCCATCATTCCCTTGATAAATGGATGATGGCTTTGTAACTTTTCCCTGTCCATTCCCTTTCAAGAGTTTATACTAGTTTATACTAGTTGTTGTTCAGTTCCAACCCATAGTAACCCTATATAGGGTTTCCAATGAGTGAACTGCTAACCTAGTGGCTTAAACTGACTTTGCAGTTCAGCGCATTAATCTACTGCGCCACACTAGGACTCCATATTAGTTGTTAGAAACATCATTATTCTGAATGATACCAATATTAATAAAAATATATAATGCAGCTCTTCATTTTAAATTAATTAGTTCAATGAAAATAGAAGATAATATTCATAAGGTTAACAGTTTCTAAATTTAAGCTTAAAGATCTTAGTTCCTGGTAAATATAACATCATTGAAGCGAATTTTATTATGGAATTTTCTTTAAGTTAAATATTCTGAAAATCACTGACACCATTACCCAAGGTTAGCTCCAAGTTATTAGACATCAATGCTAGTGTTGTTTCTCAATTAAATCTGCACCCTGACCAATGACATTCTACTGAAAACATCCACACTATTTAACAGCTAAAAACAGGAGCCATTACTTTGAATAAATAGAGGAAGAACATGCACGTCCTTAAAATGTGTCTATTTCAGGGTGGTTACATTAGGCAAATCTGCTGCACAAGAACTCCTTAAAGTGTTAAAGTACAAAGATGTCAGCCTGAGGACTAAGGAATGCCTGACCCAAGCTATGGCATTTTCAATAATCTTATATGCATGTGAAAGCCGGACAGTGAATAAGGAACACCATAGAAGAATTGATGCATTTGAGTTAT